>NW_024879767.1:0-74968 GCF_900700415.2 Clupea harengus | reverse complement strand
ATTTGGACCAAATTGTGAAACAAGCCAACAAAAACATCCATGCAAATCAGGGACTACTTTCCAATTCATTTCAACAGGGTGTGGAAAACTTTATGAATTCTCTGGGAGGCTGGACTCGTTACATTTTTCTGTCTTTAGGAGCAATTGCCATCATAATAATGGCCGTCTTTGCCCTCATGTATTGTTGCTGTTATTGCTCGCCTATGATCTGTCATCTCATGCATCAATCTACAAAGCCTGCACGTACACAGCAGGAGAGTTTAGAATACGTTTCTGAAAAACTTGATAAGACGATTATGTAATCCGAGTTATTTCATTTTGTTTGAGTTCATCTTCATGTATAGCTAATTTTGTTCTGTGTTCCCACTGTTTGTAACTTCATGTTTCCGAATGGCTGCCCTGTACTGTACATGTAATTATTTCTCTGCTTACATTTGTCGGCTCTCGCGGCTGGAGAGGGCGGTCATTTTGATATGACGTCGGTAAGGAATTTCCCCTTAAAAACATCAGGGGGGCCCACCAAAAATTGGCAAACAGGTGTGAGGCACCCTGATGAGAAAAAGGTTTCGCCTTACCTCGCGAGAGAATGCGCACCTTTTGGGAGAAAGAGAGAGAGAGAAGAAAAACTGACTGTGTTCACCCAAAACTTAAGCAAGCGTTTACTCTGATCTTAAAAACAAAGATTTATGTCCAAGACCTTAAGTCTTGAAAAGGGGGAATGAAGGGACCGACATTTGATAGTTAGTTTAATAAATATATTCCATAGTCAATAATTCAATATATCTGACCTAGTGGTCATTTTAGTGTTCTTTGGATTTCATGAGTTGTAAAAACTTCTCATGTGTATTCTGTTCCTGGCCTACATGAGGTGTGAGAAGCCCTCACAGCTTCCCCCACTGACTAGAGACATATAATAATTAGCATTTAGGGATCCACCCCCCCTGGCATGCACACAGCTTAAATTCTGTGCTTTCCCAAAAGACACTCAGTGAAGGAGATTTAGGTGGAACACACACTCAGTGAAATCTAACTCTCTTTCCTCCTCTGGTGCGCGCCACTGAAAGAATAAACCTGGATTTGGTTTTTCATCACAATCTGACTGAGTCTCCGATACATTTGGGATATAGAAATAATTCCTTTCACCCACGATGCGCCTCGGCCAGAAGCCCCTCGGCACCAGGCGGCTCTGGCCGAGAAGGCCTACTTGGCTGCAGGGCAGGCACCACTAACACGGCGGCGCTACTGCAACGATACCAGGCTAAGCTCCTGACTGAGCTGGCCTCGTCGTTGGGGGAGGACCACCCGTCGGTGGTGGAGCTCCGTCGTGCGACAGACCTCTCCCTCCGGCTCACCAGGTGCACTTCCCTGGCCCTGGGGAGGGTGATGGGTTCAGCGGTGGCTACCCAGAGGTCCCTGTGGCTGTCGTTAGCGAAACTAACGGACAGGGAGAAGGCACCGCTCCTCGACGCCCCGGTCAGCGTCAAGGGCATCTTCGGCAAGGCAGTCGACACCATGGCTGCCAAGTTCGAAGAACAAGTAAAGAGCAGGGTGGTATTCCAGGCCTGGATGCCTCGCTCTAGCGGGTCGGGCGAGCAGTCCTCCTCAGGACATACTACGCCCACCCCGGGCCAGAAACGAAGCGGGTTCCGCTCGCCAGCCCCTCCGGCAAAGATGCCCACCAGACGAGGCTGGCAGAAACACCCCTTCCGCCCCGCCACTCAGCCTGCGGCTCAGCAGCAGCTAGCTGCGCGCCCGGCCCAGGGCGCAGCCCAAGCCCCGCGGCAGCATGCGCCGCGGGAAGGGCAAGGGCAAGCCTCCGGCCACCTGATGGTGACAGTTGCCCGACGGACACACAGGGGGAAGCGGTGGAGCCCACACTGCCTCCACAGAAATCCGCCCGTTGCTCACATGCAAAAATCATGTCAAGCACGGTAAGCAGGTTCTCACAAGCACCACACTCATATGTCCCAACACCTGCCCCAGTAGGCGCAGTGCTCCGGCATGCTTGTGTGACTCCCCCCGCGATGCACACAGTGCACTCGCACCCCTAATTTTTTCAAAACCATGAGGGGGCAACCCCAGATCTCGTCCCCCTCCCTAGGCGGAGCGGGCGCAGATCTAGGCTTAGACTCATTGACCATGAGCGCGTTAGTTCCCGACCAATTCAACTCAAAGCCCAGCCTGGCAGGCTGCGCTGCGAGTTGGCGCGCATGCGCAGTGTCACCATGGGTGCTGAGAACGATCACAAAGGGGTACGTGCTGCAATTCGCCCGTCCCCTCCGCCATTCGGCGGAGTGATCCAATCAGTGGTGCAGCAGGGGCAGTCTCACTTCCTACGGGAAGAGATAGTCTCCCTGCTCCGAAAAGAAGCGATAAGTATAGTGCCTCCAGAGGAGGCAGCTTCAGGCTTCTACAGCCGTTACTTCCTGGTCCCCAAAAAGGACGGGAATTATCGGCCAATATTAGATCTACGTGTGTTGAACAAAGCACTCATGCCGCTAAAGTTCAGAATGCTGACCCCACGCCGGCTAGTGCAGTTCATAAGACCAAACGATTGGTTTATCACGATAGACTTATAGGACGCGTATTTCCACGTTCCGATCCACCACAGACATCGAAGATTTCTGAGGTTTGCATTCGGAGGAATAGCGTACCAATTCAACACACTCCCGTTCGGCCTAGCTTTGGCACCGAGGGTTTTCACAAAGTGCGTAGAAGCAGCCATCGCCCCATTACGACTACGCGGTCTGCGCTTATTCAATTATTTGGACGATTGGTTAATAGCTGCTCATTCAAGAGCCACAGCGGTGCAAGATGGCCATCTAGTGGTGGCACACCTGCATCGGCTGGGCTTTGTAATAAACAAGGAAAAAGCGTTCTGTGCCCAAGCCAGACTTCGCATTTCCTAGGCATGGTTCTAGACTCTACCTCCATTGAGGTCAGGCTGTCTCGAGACCGAATAAATGCCATCAGAACATGCGTGCGACTAGGGCAGTCGCTAGTCTCCCGCTGGGGATGTTGCGTATGCGGCCGTTCCAAATGTGGTACCTGTCTCTGAGGCTCAACGCAGTCAAAGACAAATACCGCAGAATAACGGTGTCCTCCAGATGCAGGAAAGCCCTGGCAATCTGGAGAACCCCCTGGTTCCTCGCGGTGTCAGGCACTATGGGCATAGTGACGCGCCGCGTAGTAGTAACCACAGACGCCTCTACCTGGGGGTGGGGAGCGGTCTGCGAGGGGAGAGGCGTGAACGGTCTCTGGTCTGCGACAGAGGCCGCGTCTCATATAAATGTGTTAGAACTGCGGACAGTGGTCCTGGCTCTGCGACACTTTCTGCCCAGACTGAGTGGTCAGCATGTGTTAGTGAGGACGGACAACACTTCGGCGTTGGCGTATATAAACCGTCAAGGCGGAGTGCGCTCTCCGTCACTGCACCATTGGGCAAACCGCCTGCTGCTGTGGCCAGCGGTTCACATCCGTTCCCTCAGGGCAGTTCATATCCCAGGTCACCTCAACTACGGGGTGGACCTGTTGTCGCTGTTTGCGAACAGGCAGAACACCTGCTGCCCTCTCTGGTTCTCGCTAGGGGGCGACAACCCCCCACTCGGCATAGACGCGCTGGGCCACCAGTGGCCGAACTTACGTCTATATGCCTTTCCCCCGATTCCGCTAATGAGGCGCTGTTTCGAACGGTGGTGCACTGCGCGTCAGCACGACCCCGTTAACTGCGCGCTGGGCATCATACTAGAATTCCTACAGCAGTTGTTTGATGAGGGGAAGGCGGCTTCCACTCTCAAAGTGTACCTGGCAGCCATCTCAGCCTGCCATGCAGGCATTAATGGCAACTCCCCTGGCAGTCACCCGCTAGCGTCACGCTTTATGGCGGGGGTGAGACGGCTCAGGGTGCCGGAGAGATACCTCATACCCTCTTGGGATCTGCTGGTTGTGTTACGTGCTCTCACAGGGCCTCCGTTTGAGCCCCTGGAGACGGTGGACATAAAGTTTGTCTCTTTAAAGACCGCGCTGTTACTGGCGTTAACGTCAGCATAGCGCGTTGGTGACATGCAAGCCCTGTCCGTCAGCCCATCGTGCATTCAGTTCTCGATCGCTGGTGACGGAGTGGTTATGCGACCTAATGCTGCTTACACTCCTAAAGTGGTGGCAACCCCATTCCGCAATCAGGTGATTGAATTAGCAGTTTTCTCGCCTCCTCCTTTTGCGTCAGCAGAGGAGGAACGTTTGAATAAGCTCTGTCCAGTACGCGCTCTCCGCTGTTATGTAGAGCGCACTGGGGCATTCAGACAATCAGATCAGCTATTTGTGTGCTTTGGTGCACGTGCAAAAGGCAGACCTCTATCAAAACCGAGCCTCTCCCGTTGGATAGTAGAGGCTATCGTGTTGTCTTATAAGAGTTTGTCTTTAGATCCCCCGGAAAAGTTGCATGCGCACTCTACACGGGGGGTCTCTTCTTCCTGGGCCTTACTAAAGGGAGTCTCAGTGGAAGATATTTGCAAAGCTGCAAGCTGGAGTTCTCGCCACACTTTCATTAGATTCTATATGTTAGATGTGGCTGAACCTAGTTTTTTACATGGTGTTCTACAGGCAGGCGATCTCTGAATCCCCTGGCCTGAGAACGATATAATGATGAATGTGTTCATTAGTGTCTACGTGTTATGTTGCACATCCCAGGGTGGTTTCCTACAGGCGTGGTATCACTGATCCCTGCCGCCTATGTTAAAGGTCCCATTCTGTTATATCGCAGTACACTGCGATAAGGAACGTCTCGGTTACCTACGTAACCTCGGTTCCTTAAGCAGGGACCAGATATAACAAGTTTAGCGTGTACAGTGTTGCCTTGGTTTGATACTTCTTGCTCAGTTTTCTTTCCAAGGATATTTCCCTATCGCGCTCCTGAATTTATTATTTATTATTTATTATTTATTATTTTTTGAGGGGACGGGCTCAGGAGAGAGCGCGGACGAATCGCAGCCTTTCAGGCGTGAATGGATAAATGCTTCGAATTGGGCCCATGACTGACGTCATGTACCATTCTGTTATATCGCAGTACACTGCGATAAGGAACCACATCGATATCTTTCTCACAATGATAATGTGCATGTGTACACTGATAGATATGGTGTTTAATACTCATATTTAACACCTGGCCGTAGGTCCTCCATCTAAACAGTGTTGGGGTGTGACCTACTCATCTCACAGCATCTGTGTCATGAATGGTTCATTGGTGGATATTTCCTACACTTACAAATATCCCTAATATCACCGCATCAGCACAACCTTCTGGTTTTAGCAGCAGAAATCAAGCCGTCGCCCAGCAGATCTAAGTTTGGATAAATAAAATAGAAATAAAGAGAATAGTTATACCCTGAGACTGAAAGACATGGGAGAGAGTCACTCTGGAGAATATGTTTTCAGATTTACAACAGAACAGGGGGAGGGTTACTCTGGATTACCTGGAGTCTACATCTATGTTACAGGTAGGCCCTTTAACTATTTTGATAACGAAATGTGTGTTCACGTAGCACTGTGACCCCCTACACATAATATGTCCTCCAGTTCTGCAGGTGCTGATAACTCCTGAAGCAATGAAAGAGGGAGAGAAAGTGACACTCACCTGTAATACAACCTGTATTCTGAGTAACAACCCCACCTTCATCTGGTACAAGAACGGACAACCTGTGACCTTTAAACACACAACCAAAGACAACAGGCTGCATCTAAACCCAGTCAGCAGTGAGGATGTGGGCAGTTACTCCTGTGCTGTCAGAAGACACGAGAGTCTCTTCTCCACTGATGTGTTTCTCAAAGTCCGATGTAAGTTACTACATGTGACTGTAAATGTGTACAGAAATGTACAAATTTGGTTCAAAATGTATCGCATATAAAATACATTCTGTCTTTTTGTCTATGTTCTAACTCTGGCTACCGAAATCAGACACATCAATGAAATGTCTTAATTTTTCACATGTTTGCCTTTGGTATTTATTAAGATAAACCTTGCACACATTTTAACAGACAAGCCAAAGAATGTCTCAGTGTCTATCAGTCCTGGGGAAATAGTGGAGGGCAGTTCTGTGACTCTGACCTGCAGCAGTGATGCCAACCCACCAGTGCACAACTACACCTGGTATATGAGGACTGGAGCTGAATATCGTATTAGGGGCACAGGTGACAGCATCAGCTTCAATGTGACCTCTGATTCCAGTGGACTTTACTACTGTGAGGCAGAGAATAAAGTTGGCTCTCAGAACTCTACTGGAGTTGCAGTTCCTACAGAGGGTCAGTGTCGTGTAGTTAAATGACAATACTAAAATGTATGGGTGCCTGTTAAAACTCTGCTTTTTGGTTACAAAATTCTGGTGACCATGTGATTGAATGCTTGTGTTGATGATTAGAAGGAGGTTTGAAACAGCTGTGACTGTTGTCTCTTGCCACATGATGGCATTGAGAATGGAAAGCCAGTCAGCTTTTCTTGCAAAGTATCACTTTGTTGATAATGTTGCATGTATTTACTGTTTCATTATGTCTTTCATTTCCCCTTAGAAGTGGCTGCCATCATCCTGCCAGCTGTTATCACCATAATCATCATTCTTGCTGTCCTGCTGTTACTTGGAATTGTGTATATGAGGTGATATTAGCTTCCTCTGAAACAACAAAAACAGGCATACCATGTACAGTACACTGCTAACTGCATATTATTTCTATGTATGAATATATATATATATAACTTTGACAGTGCAATGCAGAAGGTTCATCACTAAACTGTAGTTTAAATTTAGGAGCGACTGACAGCAGATTTTAGGAAGCTTTCTCTGTTTCCTTTTCAGTAGATGTGGAGGAGCTGTGAGAAGATGCAGAGGAAACCAAAAGGTGATATGAAGCTTTTAAAATCCATCAAATAAACAGTCAAAATGCTGCATGCTTGGTGACAGTGAATTGGTCAAGTTTTAGAATCATCTCCTTCTACCAATATTTTCATAGGCTGTCCATTCTGATGCCCATGATGAGACATACACAGCTCTCAACCCCAGGAGCACATCCTCTGAGTATGACACTCTGCAGGTAAGTCATCCTAGACTGATGTTATCATGTATGTAAGTTAAATCAGTGATAGCACTGCCCTATATAAAACCATAACCACCATCTATCAAAGTGTTAAGTCATGACATTGACAATGTCTTCTGTGTGTTAAGATATTTCAGAACGTGAGGAACGCAAGTGACACCTACATGCCTCTCCAGAGAAGACCTCAGTCCTCAGTGTATGAGACTCTTCAGAGAAGAGAGACGCCCAAGTCAGAGATGGAGCTGAAGGATCTCGGGATGAGATGCCAACACCAACCATGACTTCTGGACTCTCCATCTCATACTCACTGCTAACATCAGTCTTATGTTGTTAAAGGATTTTATTATCAGTGCTAACTTTTCCCTTGTTTCCCATGCTAGGGACATTTAATGTTTATCCATTGGTGTAGGTTTCTATGACTCTCATCATTTAGCACCAGTCAACCTCTAATCTTTTCAACTTTCTATTGCATTGGATAATGTATGCATTGTGGAAGTTACATGTCTGTGTATTTTTCTTTTAACTTACACACCCCTAGTTTACCCATGCGGCTTAGGTTAAAATATTCGATCTTATTCGATTTTCTTTTCTTTAATGTATTTCAGGTATGTCACAATTCTAGTCTACTTTTGTGTTTGATTCTATTTATTGTTCATTTGCATTTTAAATGAGTCTTGTTTGTTTATCAACTTTGAAATGATAGTACTTCATGCTGAGATATTTCCTTTAATAACTCTCAGTATCTTAATATAATAATAAAATATAATAATAAAACAAGAATGTGGTGCACATAATGTTGTAAATGTCCTTTGTTGAGGGGCGAGTGGGGGGGGGGGGGGGAGCTGTGAGTTGAAAATGGTATTACATATGCAATCCATTTACCATTTTTACAGTTTTAGTCCAAATATAACACGTTTTTTTCAGAGGTCACTAAATGTGTCCAAACTAAATGTGTCCAAAAAGAGGTTAGTTAAGTAAACTTTGTCTTTATCCATAGTCAGTTCATACCAAATTGTCACCCTATATTTGTTTTGATAAACAACTTTTGCAACTTCTGTGCACTATTATGTGACACGACACATGACATTTTTTCTCTCATTCCCTCTCTTGAAATTAACCCACACTTTAGTCCTTGTTTCAGTTTCATTTATTTTCATGTTGCTGTGGTTGTCTCCCCTGCACCACTAGACCACCTCACAGCACCTCACCTCACGGGGTGAAGAGTTCATCCTCCCAGATGTCAACTGCTCTAACCTCGGCCCTCATAAAAATACACTGACAACCAATAGGAGTACGTGACGCAACGCTCATCTTCATTGCACTGTGTAAAAACCCACAGTGCAAAAAGGAAAGCATTTTATCAGCATTTTGTTTCAACAGTCACACGTCCTTTTCAGTCTTTTTGTTGAAGTAGCAGTTAGTGAGAACTTGACAGACGCCTCTCCGTGAGAAGGTAGGTGCATATCCGTTCATGTATAGTCATAACTATGACAGTCATGCCTTTATTTGTGAAACAGTTATTTGTTTTATTCTGATGTTTCACTAATGTTACCATGAAATCCTACGGTAGCATGTTTGTTTCTGCACAGATAGAAACCCATGTCATTTTTGTAAAGGCCTTTCTCCCTAAACTCTGTGCCCTCTCTGTATATTCAACTTTGGAAGGACAAATACTAGCATGTCATGTAGAATGTCAGACCGTTGCAGAGCAGGGTACAGGTGCCATGTTTTATGTCGCTCACATTTTAAACTAAAATATCAATTAACTTTCTGAACATTCACTTTCTTCAGTTAAGAGTTTTTTTTTTTTCTCTTTTATACATATAGCATTTTGTTCTGTTGTATCTATGGCATCAGAGTGTCCTTTACTCTCCTGTAAGCATGCATGCTAGACTTTTCTCTATTCTTACTGAAGTCGAGTGTGTAGTAGTTGCTTCCACCTTTTCTGATGTGAGTGTGAAAGTTACACTGAACACTACTGAGACTAGTAATAGAGTAATTACAGAGTAAGGATATCCAGTCAGCAACCTAAACTCTTTAAGATCCTTTCTATTCTTAATTTATCTTCCTTAATCAAAATCCAATACGTTTTCTAAACTCTGCCTATAAAAATTGAACAGTGTGAGTGTGTTTTATTATTGCAGGGAAAGTGGGAAATGTCTTTTAAAAGCATGCTTATGTTGACGGCAATATTTCTCCTGAGGCTGGCAGGTACAGTGGACATAATATAATACTTCCAGGATATGCTAGGATGATATGGCCTATGAATGTATGCATGTTTGTATTTAATAAATGTATACTATTATTTGGAATCATATAATAAGATGTATTAACAGTGTTATTTTAACAACTCCCCACACACAGGCATCAGAAATTATAATTGCAATACCAGATCAGTGCCATGAAAATACTCTTCTCAAAGCTGTTTGCATTTAAATCTTTTATCCAAACTGACTCTTCATTGTGCCTGTGTTTCAGGTGTTCAGTGTGGAGTGAGTGTGACCTACTCCTCCACACAAGTCTGTGGCCTTAAAGGGGCATCACTGGTCCTGCCCTGCACATATTACTATTTTGGGGTTGGAGAGTATGAAGGAGGAGAGTGGTATGAAGAGAAAAGAGGGAGAGTCAGAGTACACAGTAACTCTGATTATCCTGACTGCAGTCTGACAATAGACAAACTTTCAGATGATCACTCGGGTGTTTATTACTTTCGGTTTTACACAGCTTACAGGAGTTGGATTACAGGCAGACCTGGTGTTACAGTCTCCGTTACACGTAAGGATGAACATATACAACTTACAATTTGTTTTATTTTTTCTAATGGAAATGATATTCAAGGTTGGAGCCACAATGACTTCTAACCTCTCTTCTCAGACCTGCAGGTGAAGGAGGGTGCTGTTGTAGGGAAACAGACTCAGACTGAACTGACCTGCAGCACCTCCTGCAGCTTGAGCTCTAACACTCAGTATGTCTGGTACAAGAATGGACAGCCTCTACAAGACAAAACCACAGCCTCTATACCACTAGACTCAAGCAGACCCTTTGAAGAGAACAGTTACTCCTGTGCAGTGAGAGGTTATGAGGCTCACCGTTCCCCTGCAGTGTGTGAGTAGGGATGGAACTCAAGAACATTACATGACTATTTCATGTCAGATGTATGGGAAACTTTGATCTGAATGTCAATTACAAAGATTCAGCAGATGAAACAGTCTGTTACGTTGGGAGATAACCATATAGATGCCTTTCATAATGATAATCATAATGTTTATGTGTAAGCTGATATATATGGTGTTTAATACTCATATTTTACACCTGGCCGTAGGTGCTCCATCTAAACAGTGTTGGGGTGTGACCTACTCATCTAACAGCATCTGTGTATTGAATGGTTCATCGGTGGATATTTCCTGCACTTACCAATGTTCCAGAGATCACCGCATCAGCACAACCTTCTGGTTTAACAAGCAGATATCAAGCCGTCTCCCAGCAGATCTAAGTTTGGATAAAGACTATCAAAACCACACAGAGTATGTTGGGAATAAAGAGAATAGTTGTACCCTGAGACTGAAAGACATGAAAGAGAGTCACTCTGGAGAATATGCATTCAGGTTTACAACAGAACAGGGGGAGGGTTACTCTGGATTACCTGGAGTCAACATCTCTGTTACAGGTAGGCCCTTTAACTATTTTGATGATGAAATGTGTGTACACAAAGCACTGTGTCCCCCTACATATAATATATACTCCAGTTTTGCAGGTGCTGATAACTCCTGAAGCAGTGAAAGAGGGAGATAAAGTGACACTGACCTGTAATACAACCTGTATTCTGAGTAACAACCTCACCTTCATCTGGTACAAGAACGGACAGCCTGTGACCTTTAAACACACAACCAGAGACAACAGGCTGCATCTGAACCCAGTCAGCAGTGAGGATGTGGGCAGTTACTCCTGTGCTGTTAGAAGACACGAGAGTCTCTTCTCCACTGATGTGTTTCTCAAAGTCCAATGTAAGTTACTACAACTGACTGTTAATGTGTACAGGTGTGTACAAATGTGGTTCAATACATATCGTATATAAAATATATTGTTTCTTGTTATTTATTTGTAGGTCTATAAATTCTAACTGCCACCTAAATCAGACACATCAATGAAATGTCTTCATTTGTCACGTAATTGCTATTGGAATGTGTTAAGATAAAACTTGTACACATCTTAACAGATAAACCAAAGAATGTCTCAGTGTCCATCAGTCCTGGGGAAATAGTGGAGGGCAGTTCTGTGACTCTGACCTGCAGCAGTGATGCCAACCCACCAGTGCACAACTACACCTGGTATATGAGGACTGGAGCTGAATCTCTTATTAGGGGCACAGGTGACAGCATCAGCTTCAAGGTGACCTCTGATTCCAGTGGACTTTACTACTGTGAGGCAGAGAATGAAGTTGGCTCTCAGACCTCTACTGGAGTTGCAGTTCCTACAGAAGGTTGGTGTTGTGTAGTGTTATACAAATACTAAAATGTATCTCTGCCTGTTAAAAGTTTGCTGTTTGTTTACAAAATTCTGGTGAACATGTGATTTAATGCTTGTGTTGATGATCAGAAGGAGGAGGTTTTAAAGAGCCATGACTGTTGTCATCATCTTGCCACATGATGGCATTCAGAATGTAAAGCCAGTTAGCTCTGCATGCAAAGTATCACTCACAGCACTGTTGCATGTATTTACTGTTTAATTGTCAAGTCTTTCATTTCCCCATAGAAGTGGCTGCCATCATCCTGGCAGCTTTTATCACCATATTCATCATTCTTGCAATTATTGCCATCCTGCTGTTACTTGGAATTGTGTGCTTGAGGTGATTCAGTGAAGTTTGCTTCCTCTGAAATAATTTTGTGCAAAGACATGCCATGTATATTGCTAACTGCATATTATTTCTATATATGAATACATATTACTTTCTCTCGTTGGCATTGTCTGACAGGGCAATGTAGAATGTTTATCCCTAAACTGTAGGTTAATCATATGAGCACTGACAGCAGATTTTATGAGGCTTACTCTGTTTCTTTATTCAGTAAATGTGAAGGAGCTGTGAGAAACAGCAGAGGAAACCAAAGGGTAATAAGACACTTTTAAAATCCCTAAAATAAACAGTCAAAAAGCTGCATGCTTGGTGACAGTGAATTGGGCTTTGTTACGATACCATCAACTTAAAGAAATGGCAAACATAACATAAACGAGCCAAGAGAAATGGTGACGGTGAAATTTGATATATTTATTGACAACTTAAGAATTAACGGAAGAACATGGTGGCGGTGAAAATAAGGAATAACAAAACAGAAAAACAAACCCTCACACAGTCTGCTTAGAAAACAAATGGGGAAACTAAACTCCCGTTCAAACAAAAGGACAAAGGAGTGTGGTGAGTCTTCCGGGAATCTTCCTACTCTGAACTTAAACTAAGCTTAAAGCGTGCAAAAACCCACCACCTGACACCACCAGTTCTATAGTAAACATAAAGTAAAGTACGCTAAACACAACCGGGTAGATCCCGTCAAACTAACGATAGCAACAAACAATGACTAAAGCAGGGCGCCAGCGGAGCACCGTGCAGCATGCCCACAGCAGAGTCCGACCGGAAGTGGAGACGGGGTGTGGCTGGAATGAAAGGGTGAGCCAGCGAGCCAGAGAGAGCCATGGAACGAAATGGCCGTCTTTTATAGACGAAGGCCAACCCACAAACGCAGCCCAATTAGACACCAGGTCACCTGTAGAGGGGGACAGAGAGAGCGGTAGGGAGAACAAACGCACAATACGGCTCCCCACGTAACAGGCTTTGTCAAGTTTTAGAATCATCTCCTTCTACCAATATTTTCATAGGCTGTCCATTCTGATGCCCATGATGAGACATACACAGATCTCAACCCCAGGAGCACATCCTCTGAGTATGACACTCTGCAGGTAAGTCATCCTAGACGGATGTTATCAGCCTTATCATGTTCGTTACCGTAATTTCCGGACTATAAGCCGCTACTTTTTCCCCACGCTTTGAACCTCGCGGCTTAAACAACGATGCGGCTAATTTATGGATTATGATACCTGTGACTGTATACGGTGGCTTTGTGTTTACGGTGGCTTTGTGGAGCTAGGATGCTAGCATGGATGCAGCCGCATGGATGCTTAGCTCCACGCGATTTCTCAGTATCTCTCAATAACTTAACTAATGTCAAAATAACCACAGTCTACCAGCGTAGACAGAACACAACTCAAAACACTTTAGAAAATAAAATAAAAGTTTACAACAATGCAAATCCAGTCTTCAAGTTCTTTAGCTCACTGGTTTCAAACTAGCGTGTCTTCAATCTAACGTTCTAGCTTCTGATTGACTCTTGCGACTGTGCGCTCTTAAAGCAACAGTGCACTTATCTAACTGGCAAAACTAACTATTGTATTAGTTTTGATATTCATTTTAGCCTGTGTAAAGTTAATTTGTTTCAATGTTGCGGTAGGCACCTGCGGCTTATAGACATGTGCGGCTTATTTATGTTAAAAATAATTATTTTTTAAAAATTCAGTGCGTGAGGCTTATATTTAGGTGCGCTCAATAGTCCGGAAATTACGGTAGTTAAATCAGTGATAGAGCTGCTTTAAATAAAACCTTAACCACCACCTATCAAAGTGTTCAATCATGACATTGACAATGTCTTCTGTGTGGTAACATATTTAGGCCTCAGTGTATGAGAATCTGCAGAGAAGAGAGACGCCCCAGTCAGAGATGGAGCTGAAGGATCTCGGGATGAGATGCCAACACCAACCATGACTTCTGGACTCTCCATCTCATACTTACTGCTGCCACAGTCTTACGTTGTTAAGGGATATTTTCCCTTGTTTCCCATACTAGGGACATTTAATGTTTATCCATTGGTGTAGGTATCTATGACTGTCATCATTTAGCACCAGTTATCCTCTAATCTTATCAACTTTTAACCTACACACCCTTAGTTTACCCATGTGGCTTAGTTTAAAATATGGCTTATTAGCATTATTTGTCAGGAGCTGTGGCGTCACGGTCTCTGGATTCTTATATGATTTGATTGTCTTTAATGTATGTCACAAATGTAATGTTTTGGATAATTTTGATCTCTGTTGATGTCCATGATGACGTTTTATCCTACAGAAATCTGTTTTTCTGTTTGTGTATTTGATTGTGTACTTCATGTTGATATTCAAAAAAATATATTTTTTGTATCTTAATAAAACTGTTGTGTGCATAAAGTTGTTAATGTCTTTGGTTGAGGGGCGAGTGGTCTTTATATTTATGGGGCCTTTAAGGGGGGGGGGGGGGGGGGGGGGGGTTCTCCCTCCTGGGCCCTGTCCTGCTCCTTGTGGAGGTTGCTCAGCTCTGGTGCCTCCTCAAAGGGCAGAGGGCCGGTGAGCGGGGGGCGCTGATGTTGTGGACCAGAGCCAGGTTGAGGCAGAGGAAGGTCTGGCTCTTGCCTCTACTGCTGACCAGGCTGGACTCGCTGAAGATGGTGTTGGTGAAGACCGAGTCCAGAGTGAAGGGGTAGCCGAAGAGGGGTGGCTCCAGGAAGGCCTTAGACATCATGCTGTGGAAGCTGGCGTGGCGGCTGGAGCCCTCAGAGGTGGAGATGATGCTACTGGCAAGGGAGCTTGGAGAAGGTCTGTGTCACCCAACCTTGACCCCTTGACCTTGACCCCCCTGACCTTCACCTTGATCCTCCATCTTCAGAATAAAAAGTGTGTAACTTTACACAAAGAGACAACGAGAGTACTTACTCTGCCCCATGTTTGCATTTTTAAGGTGTTAGGACATGGTGGAATGTAGCATTTTTTACGTTAGATTCAGTTTGCCTCATGTGGATGTGGACGCAGCTTCACTGCTCAAAAGCAGAAACACAGCAGCCAGCTGTAGCATTAGCATAATTAGCATTAGCCTTTATTAGAAGACAAAGAGTTATGAGGGGCAGCAAAGAATGCGGCAGCCAAGGCGAGATGGTCAGAGCAGAGCCTTTCTGGGTCTTACACAGGGAGCGACGGAAGAAGGACCTGACTTTGTCTTTCTCCTTCTGTCTATTCCACATGAGGGGGAACATTTTCAGGATGGCAACTTTTGCAGCACTGCAGCAGAGGAGGGCGGATGGAGAGAAGAAAGAAGGAGGAGAGGAGAGGAGAGGAGAGGAGAGGAGAGGAAAGGAAAGGAGAGGAGAGGAGAGGAGAGAAGAGAAGAGACGAGACACAATATGGCACACAAAGAGACAAAGGTGTGTGTCAAACACAAGTACATTCAGTAATGCACACGTAAACACACACACACACTTACACACACATATGAAACATGACACACATCACAGCACACACACTGGGTGAAATAGATGATTTTAATCGAAGTAGCCATTGTCGTGGCAGGGGGCGCCCTTACATGACTCGGAGCACGTGGGTGTCAGCAAGTGAATGCGGTTCATTCAATTTGTCTCTGAAAAAGAAAATGCACCCTTACGTAAGACGAGTCGACTTTTCTAATTCTAATGTCCATCACTATGGTTGTGTGCGAGTTCTACCTCTGAGACTGAGACTGGCTCTATGGTTAGAATGGATGGCTATTATTAGAGGCTGAGGGAGACTGCTGGGGGATTACAGGTTTACATCAATAAGGCCTTTCCTTGCATATACTGTCTCTGCTCCATGTGGAACAGGTCCTTTTTCTTCACGGTCTGCTCCAGTAGAGTCAGATTTTGTAGCATCAGTGTCTGGATCTGGTCCACAAGGTGCCTGTTCTCCTCCTCCAGGTTCTTCTTCAACTCGGTCAGCAGCTGGGCAGAGAGTCAGATGTTTGAGCCAAAATGGCAGCCAAAGCCACATTGTATAGAGCCCAAAAGGACAGTTTATTGATCAGTGCAGATGGAAGCAGTTCCCTCTAGGGAAGACTTGTATGCCTCTACTTCAGTTCAATTCAATGAATTCAATTCAAACTAGCAGTGTTATAGACCCCCTATAATCTTGATGCCAATTCAAAAGATGAATGCTTCCCCTTTGACCTGAAATGGCTACCTTTAAAGCTGTCTCTGAATAATCCATTTAAACTGAGGCCATTCACATTAAAAAAGTGACAATCACAGCACTGATTTATATTCATCCATCCACAGCATGGTGAACTTCTACCCAGCATACATCAATAGCTGAAGTGATAATTCTTCCCTCTTTGAAAGGGTGTGTGTGTGTGTGTCTGTTTGTGACCAATGTAATCTCACTGTTGTTAACTCTCAAAGACATTTCCTATGCCGGATGGATGACAGACAGGGTGGCATTCTGGAGGAGAGGGGTAAGAGAAAGGGGCAATGGCTTTACTGTTATTCAAAGGTGTTGATGGAACCAGAAAGTATGTAATTAAACGTATTACTCATAACAGCAGTAAAGCTGCAGCAGCATATGTATATGTATGTGTGTGTGTGTGTGTGTGTGTGTGTGTGTGTGTGTTTGTTTTTGTGTGTGTGTGTGTCTCACTCACATTCCTCTCCGTGTCAATGAGGCGGTCCTTAACCCAGAGCAGCTCACGAGTGACCTCCTGGCTCTCCCGCTGCCACTCTCTGACTGAGCCCCCCCCCTGGGCGGAGCCTGAGCATGGGCCACGCCCGCCCACTCCTGCCCGGTCCTCCCCCTCCTGCCTCTGCAGTGCCTCATAGTGCAGCTTTACCTGGGCAGATGTCAAAGGTCAAAGGTCAACATATAGCGTGCATCTTGACAATGCTGTGTGTAACCAATGAGAATGTGTGAGGGTATTTTTAGAGTGTTTCTCTCTGTGTGTTTGTGTGTCTGTGTGTGTGTTTGTGTGTGTGTGGGGGGGGGGGGGGGGGGCAGGTAGATGATATGTGGATATCTACATGACAGCAAATATAAAATTGACCTCACTTCCACGAGCTTTCCACAATGTGATGCAGAGTATAAAATACACAACACATGCAATGCATACAATCACATTAGGAACTTATTGCCGAACTTTGTGTCTGATCTGATCTTATTGTGCTTATCACGCTTGGCTGAGTAAATCCCTTAGGTGTAGCTTAGGTGTGTGGATATTGTTGTAATAGATGTGGAGCTGAGTACAGCTCTGGGATTGTGGGTCAGATTGGCATTACAGTTTTTTCCAACCATTTTTACACTTGTCTCAATAACATGTTCACTTTTTCCAAACACTTCACACAGTGGACTTTACAGACACACACCTCAGCATATCAGTTAACCTTTGGTGCAAAATGCACTGCAACCACCAAAACACTTCATATTTCACCCAAAAGAATGAATCGAATATAGAAACTAATTCAGAACAATTCTGGTTCATTCAATTGGTTGAGATAATAAAAGTGTATCTGTATATGCTATCACACTGTATTATGTAAATTGTTCAGATCAAATTGGGGTCAAAAGTTACGTCTTCACTGCATGTTTGACAACCTGTTTTAAAAGGACAGAAAATATGTCCTCATAAACACATGTGTCCTTGACGATGAAGTGAATATCTGACTGGTGTGTGTGTGTGTGTGTGCGTGTGTGTGTGTTTGTGTGTGTGTGTGTGTGTGTGTGTGTGTGTGTGTGTATGTGTGTTTGTGTGTGTGTGTGTGTGTGTGTGTGTGTGTGTGTGTGTGTGTGTGTGTGTGTGTGTGTGTGAATGTGTGTGAGTGTGTCTGTGTGTGTGTGTGTGTGTGTGAGTGTGTGTGTGTGTGTGAATGTGTGAGAGTGTCTGTGTGTGTGTCTGCCTGCAGGTGTGAAGCTTACTGAGCGGAGCTCTTGCCGCAGCTGCTGGTTGAGGCTGGAGGACTCCTGTAGACGGGCCTCCAGAACAGCCAAATGTACCATAGAGTGTAAATGTATGAATGAAACATGTGGTGAAAATGTTGGCCTGTGAGTAATGGACGTGAAGGTAGTGGTAGTGCTGTCTATGGCCACAAGGGGTGCCAGTGTCTCCATCTACCTGTTATCAACATGTAGCAGGTCTGCAGATAGAGGATCCTGCTGCTGCTGCTGTTTGTAGCCCACTTCTCCATCTCCTGTGTGAGTCTCTTCACCTCACTATTCACACACACACACACACAAAAACTCACACACACACATGCACACAAAATAAAAATCATATCTTTCCGCATTACCACAGAAAATGAAACTTGGGTACGGATAACACTAATATTACAGATAATACATTTCTTCAATATTCATTACTGCTGTAGCATAAAGATAGCATACATTCTAACAGTGGCAGTTAGTTGGGGTTCTTCTTTAAAAAAAGGTATATCAGGTCTGTGTGTATATTTTGGATCATGTGTTCTGCTTTGGCTTATTGTACCAGAATGTCCTAATGCTAGTTGATTGCCACTTACACTCAATCCAATGTTAGGCACACATGTTGCTTGCCATTTACTTCTACAATGCCAACATCTTAAGGATGCTACATTATTGGAATGCTGTTGTTCCTAAGAGCAACATATTTCCCTATAATTGGTGCTGCCATCTACTGGTAATGGAAGATATGACATTCCACATCCATGTGAAAATGAATCTTCTATGGAGCCTGCATGGGGAAAAATAGGAAAGCTGGTGGCTAAAAATCATTGTGTAGCTAAAAAACACACAGACCTATCATTCGATATATTAATATCGGCATAAAGAAGAATGTCTACTGCCACCGCGCAGCCTAGCATCTTCCTTAGAAATGTGGTTACATGCATAAACATGATTTTATCTTTAAAACAGGACCAAAAGCCAGGGCAGGGGTTCCACATATATATTTACTGTATCATCTGAGAGGTTGTTCTTGTTTAATGGTCTGAAGTATGACAGACTAGTTTGAGAGAGTAGAAGAAAAAGAGAAACACAGAAAATGCCTCTTGGAAACAGGAACATCACAGTGTAGTTGACAACAGGTGCAAATATCTGAATATGCAACCAGGGCTAAAAATCACACTGTGTAAGTGTGCAATTAAGACAATAGTTAAGAATTACAGGAAATTCATAGAATATAAAGTTGAGGCGCCTTTGTCTAATAATGTGTCCATTCCTGTCCCAGATGCGTGAAGACGAATGGAGAGATGAGAAGAGCATGGAGAGAGGGATCTGCTGAACGAGGGAGGAAGCGTGAGGATGGAGTGGAGAAAAACACGTCATTCCTCGTCTTCACCGCTGTAACACGACCCCTGATGTGATGCTCTGTTCTTTTCTGCGCTGCGGACTTTGCCTGCCGTCTCACCAAAGGCCACCACAAGAGTCCTTATTTTTCAAAATAATACTATTCTTTTATCTTTTCTTTTTAGATTTTGTCTTCTTTCACGTGAAGATTGTTTTTTATAAAACGTCTTTCAAGGGTGTGCAATTGTTTTTGAGAGTGTGTGTGTGTGTGTGTGTGTGTGTTTTTCACTGCCCTTAGGTGAAAGAAAGGGGGACACTACAGTATGCCAAAGAGATTTGTGTTTTATTTTCCAATAATAATTTAATAATTATAATAAAAGAAAAAACTGTAAAATAACTGCCAGCAATGTGACTGAAGACATGTTGCCGCGTCGTAACATATACTGTATACATGGTTTTTGTTTTTGTTTTTGGCCTGACACTGCGCTATCCATAGTCCACCACTACATGACCTTTATAGTACTACTGCTGCACCTCTTGGTCTGTGACCAAAACTTTACTGACTAGAACTGGCACGTCAAACCTTTATGTGTGTGTAGGTATGATTTTGTGTGTGTGTGTTTGTGTGTGTTTGTGAGAGAGAGAGAGAGAGAGAGAGTGTGTGTGTGTGTGTGTGTGTGTTTTATTTTCCTTTCCCTAGTTGCTTTTCTTGAAATGAGTGAGGTAGCACTACAAATCTGCTGAGTGACAGTAATTGTCTTAAAAACTGATAATTTGTGACAATTAACTCTGCACATAATAATAATAATAATAATAATAATAATAATAATAATGTATTTTATTTGTAATGCACTCTTCATTCAAAAGAATCTCAGAGTGCCAACATATTAGAAACTAACTATAATAATACAATAAAATAAAAATGAATTGACATAAGCATAATAGAATACTTTTTAACATTAACATGTCAAGATTAAGGAAATACTGTCAGAGGGAAACATGCTGTAGGGACATTGACAAATCTAAATGACAACAGGTTTGGAAAGGGTGCAGCAAGCAGTTGGAGAAAGACCAGGAGGGAGAGAGAGAGAGAGTAACCACTTCCTGCTGTAACCACTTCCTGACTCCACCGTGACACAGAAAGGTCAGGCTTTGAACTTAGAATATGGCGGTTTAGACACGTAAATAAACCTATTGACAGGGAATTGTTTTGTCTTTCTTAGAATGTTTTTACTTAATAGTTTTTGTCATAATAAGAATAAAATGAACTTGTCTAACAACATGGTGTGCTGTGTGCGTCTGGGTGTGTGTGTGATGTAGAAATGATGGTCTGTGGTTATGTGGTGTGTGTGCATGCGCATGTGGAAATGAGATGCTGCAGACTTTGCACAACCTAAAATCTAAACTTTTCCGACTCGTCATTTAAGCCACAGTCAGCCATTACCACTGAACTCTGTGGGCACCTCAAACTCATCTGGAGTTCAGCGGTTCACACTGCAAAACAAAATAGCCTATAGTATTCTGTTGGAAACACAAAAAGATATACTCATAAGTATACACACATTCAACTTGATGTCGGTGAAAAAAAAACCTTAATGCTTGTTAACAAGACTTCTATTTGGAAAAGATTACCTAAATGTCTCATTGATATGTTGATGCCAACCACTTACTTATCCTGGAATCATCAAAATCCTAGTTTTTCTCTTCCTGCCTTAGTGGACTTGTAACGTCTGTAGATGGCAGAGGTCGTTGGTACCTCCGGTATCTGAATGTCTTTCTATAATCATTTCTTTATTCTGTTAGGTCTTGAAAGCTCCCACAGATTTGGTGATCTTAGGCCAAGGAAAATTTCAGGCTGAATTAATCGAAGGTATCGGTGAACACCCTACATGTCATGACTTATCCAGTATGATGTGGTTTGCCCAAAAACATGTGGCCATTATGCAACAATCTATCCCTAATTTCCTAAATTATTACTTGTAACAATCCTAACAATATAATGAAACTGTGCCTTTGGGACTCAAATGAGAATGTGGGAAATGCTTTGAGACATTTCAACAAGTACTTCCTCCTGTCACAGAGGAAAACTTTTAAACAACTTCAGTTTCCTGAACAGTGGCAGTTTTCTTCTGTTCTGTGTGAAGTCTCATTTCTACATGTTTCTGTAAGCTACCTGCCAGTCCATATGATGTGACGTGGGGGTTACCCTATTACAGAGACCTGATTGGTCACACCGCTGCATGATACAAATGAACACACAAAAAAGATTTTACATGTTGTCTTTATTAAAGTATTTCTCCATTCATCTGAATTTGAGGTGTGGTAGTGATTTGTTGATAGGCATTTCTTTCTTTCATTATCAATGTAACGCTTTTCATTTCACAACTGATTTAAATTCCATGTGTTATATTGATCTGTCATGTGCTCACATACTGTAATTAGCACTTTCACACAAGCAACCAATTAGCCACTCAATCAATGAACCAGTCAGTCAATAGATCGATTCATCAATTAAATAACATCTGCATGTAAGTTGTTAGTCTACTTATCTTGTGTTCTCACCTTTTCTGTGCTGCACAGCATGGCCTCTCTGGCTGCACAGCACCTCAACCACGAAGTGAGAAACAGGAAGTTTCTCAGGACCCTCTGTGCATCAACCACATTCACACTCTCTAACAGTCTGCTGGCGTGAACAAGTCTATACTTACTGAGGATTTTTCAGGTTTGTAATTTGGTTAGAGAGAGAGATTCTGAATCTGAACTCATAACGTACATTCACTTTGCACTACTTCCAGAAAAATATTGCATCCTGGCACCCAATGCACAAGACAGGTGGGTGATTAGACTGGGGAGAGAGTGGTGCACAGGACAGAGAGGGAGGGTAAGAGGACATAGCAACTCAAAATGTTCAAAGTGTGATCTGACAGGTGACAGACTTGCAGAAAGCCACTCTGGTGTTTATCAGTTTCGGTTTTACTCAAGCCTACAAACGAGCTGGATAACAGGCAGATCTGGTGTCACTCTCTCAGTCACAGGTACTGATGAATACATCAAATCTACACATTTTATTATTTTACTCTGTTTATACTGTGAGTAGATTACATTTTAGGATGGTGCTTTCATGAATGCTTACCTGTCCTCTCAGACCTGCAGGTGAAGGAGGGTGCAGTTGTAGGGAAACAGAATCACACTGAACTGAACTGTCCTGCAGCACTTCCTGTGGCTTGAGCATTTCTTGTTTCATTTCATTTCCTTTGTTTCAACAGTCACATGTTTTTTTCAGTCTTTTCGTCGAAGTTGCCGGTAGTACAAATTACAGACGCCTCTCCGTTAGAAGGTAGGTGCATATCCATTCATGTTTAGTCTTAATTATGACAGTGATGCCTTTATTTAAGAGACAGTTCTTTGTTTTATTCTGATGTTTCACTAATTAAACCATTAATTCCTATGTTAGCATGTTTGTTTCTGCACAGATAGAAACCCATGTCATTTTTGTAGAATACCTTTCTACTCTAAATTCTGTGCCCTCTCTGTATATTCAACTTTGGAAGGACAAATAATAGCATGTCAATGTTATACATTGTAAGACTGTTGCAGAGCAGGGTACAAGTGTTCCAGTGTGTCGTGTGTGCCATTAAAAACCTGTCAAAGGACTTAATTATTATAAAAGTGCCATGTTTCCTGTTGCTCACATTTTAAAGGAAAATATCAATTTGTTAACATTAATTCTCCTCTTAAAAAAAACAAAGTGTTTGTTTTCTCTTTTATACATAGCATCTTGTTCTCTTGTATTCATGGCATCATAGTAAATGTGTCCTTTACTCTCCTGTGAGCATGCATGCTACACTTTTCTCTATTCTTACTGAAGTCCAATGTGCAGTAGTTTGCTTCCACCTTTTCTGATGCGAGTGAGAACGCAACCGAAACTCTGCCTTGACATTGAATAATATAGTATGTGGTGTTTTATTATTGCAGGGAAAGTAAGAAATGTGTTATAAAAGCATGCTCATGTTGACTGCAATACTTCTCCTGAAGCAGCCAGGTACAGTGGACATCATGTTAAAAAAGACATGCTAGAATTATATAGCCTATACCAGGGGTCTTCAACCTTTTTCAGCCCAAGGACCCCTTGGCTGAGAGAGACACTGAGCAGGGACCCCCACCCCCGCCGCCCCAAATTTGGGCCTGATATTCATATAATTTATTTGGAACTAAGTGTCAGTCACACACACACACTCCCCTACACATGTTTGAACAGAATTACAAATCATCTGTGACACAAAACTCGTTTCAATTTATTCTGTTTATTATTGACATTTTTTCTCCCTTACAGTTAGCCATCACTGTATTAAATTAGGGAGGGACAAAGAATTGAGTAGCTTGAAAAGCTTAAGTATGGATGAAATATCTCATACCTAGTGAGAGATCTGACGTTTGAGAATTCATCATTCACGTCTTTGGCAACAACATTCTCCCTATGAAGCATGCAGTGCTGTTGCACCGTCTGTGCACATCGCGACACATTTTGGCCACGGTATATCATGTTCACGGAAAAAATTGTCGATCACTTTGAAAATCTCGGAACTTTTTTTACCTCCAGGCAGCTGCTTTCAGAATAGAAATTCCTCCTGCATCTCATTTTGGTCGACAAATCATAAAAAAGCTAAGAGCTGAGTGTCGTTTGACACATTGGTGGATTCATCTAATTGTAGTGCAAAAAAATATGCCTTCGGAGTTTTGCGACTAGTAGTGCACTCACATCAGCTGGCAATTCATCAATAGGGCGGGCATTGGGATGCTTTTCAGTTTTTTTAACGTACTCATCCTTCCCAAACATTGTTTAACTTTTGCACATATCACTAGCTGTTGGCAATATCAAACTTTCCGCAATTATGTATGGCTGTTTGGTCTGAGCGACACTTTGGCTGATTATCTCATCAAGGTCTGCTGGCCCTCAACAGATTTTAAACGGGAAATATTAAATGTATTTTTTCTTTCAAGTGAGCATGGGTTGTCTTTGAATGTCGTTGCAGCTTTGATGGTTTCATAGTTTCGTTTGATAGCACGGAAGAGCAAACCACGCATAATTCTTCACCATCGGTCTCTTTGTAGGTGAAGGCAAACTTCAGATAATTATCTGAATATTTGTGTCTTCTCCCGTTTGCGCTTTTCGCTGTTCATGGAAGGGGTGTTGGTATCCTCTGAAGGTAGATAATCTGAACCGCCATCAGTGGTGTCTGATGAGGAGCTTTTGTTCCGAGAATTACAAAACGATCAATTATTTCAAATTGTATGGTTATGGCAGGTAACGTATCAAATGATCGTGTGAAGACTCATGGGTAGCCTATGTATTATGTTTAAGGAATAGAAAGCAATTTTTACGTTCTGTTTATGTTTATGTAGTCTTTTGGACGTTTTAAATTTTTGGAAGAGGGTAAAATATGCTTCAGATGAAATAATTTGGCGGACCCCCTGCAGTACCTCCGCGGACCCCCTGGGGGTCGCGGACCCCCGGTTGAAGACCTCTGGCCTATACACTATAAAAGTACAAATGTGTGTATGTAATAAATCTATACTATTATTTGAAATCATGTCATAAGGTATACTAAAAGTGTTATTTTAACATATATATTTGACACTCCCAAACTCCCCACACACGGTCATCAGAATGTATGATTACAATACTTGATCAGTGCCGAAAAATACTCTTCTCAAAGCTTTCTGCATTTAAATCTTTTATCTAAATTGTCGCTTCAGTGTGCCTGTGTTTCAGGTGTTCAGTGTGGAGTGAGTGTGACCTACTCCTCCACACGAGTCTGTGGCCTTAAAGGGGCATCTGTGGTCCTGCCCTGCACATGTTACTATTCTTGGGGTCATACCTATAAAGGAGGAGAGTGGTATGAAGAGAACAGAGGGAGAGTCAGAGAACACAGTGACTCTGATTATCCTGACTGCAGTCTGAAAATAGACAAGCTTTCAGATGATCACTCTGGTGTTTATCACTTTCAGTTTTACACAGACCCACACACGAGTTGGATAACAGGCAGATCTGGTGTTACAGTCTCTGTTACACGTATTGATGAACATATACAACTTACAATTTATTTTCTTTTTTCTGATCGTAATGGGAATTATATTCAAGGTTGAATCCACAATGACTTCTAACCTCTCTTCTCAGACCTGCAGGTGAAGGAGGGTGCTGTTGTAGGGAAACAGAATCAGACTGAACTGACCTGCAGCACCTCCTGCAGCTTGAGCTCTAACACTCAGTATGTCTTGTACAAGAATGGACAGCCTCTACAAGACAAAACCACAGCCTACATACTACTAGACTCAAGCCTTTGACGTGAACAGTTACTCCTGTGCTGTGAGAGGTTATGAGTCTCACTGTTCCCCTGCAGTGTGTGAGTAGGGATGGGACTCAAGAACATTACATGACTATTTCATGTCAATTACAAAGGATACTTGGATCTGAAGTTCACTTTTCTTCAGATTTAGAAAAAAACATATAATTTGTGTTTGTATATAAAAATAACCAAATAGATGCCTTTCTCACAATCATAATATGCATGTGTACGCTGATATATTTGGTGTTTAATACTTACATTTTACACCTGGCCGTAGGTGCTCCTAAACAGTGTTGGGGTGTGACCTACTCATCTAACAGCATTTGTGCTTTGAATGGTTCATCAGTGGAAATTTCCTGCACTTACAAATATCCCAGAGATCACCGCATCAGCACAACCTTATGGTTTAACAAGCAGAAATCAAGCCGTCTCCCAGTAGATCTAAGTTTGGATGAAGACTATCAAAACCACACAGAGTATGTTGGGAATAAAGAGAATAGTTGTACCCTGAGACTGAAAGACATGAGAGAGAGTCACTCTGGAGAATATGCCTTCAGGTTTACAACAGGACAGGGGGAGGGTTACATTGGATTACCCGGAGTCAAAATATCTGTTACAGGTAGGACCTTTAACTATAACAGGCATATCTGGTGTTACAGTCTCCGTTACACTTAATGATGAACATATACAACTTACAATTTATTTTCTATTTTCTGATCATTGTGGAAATGATTGTCAAGGTTAAAGCCACAATGTCTTCTAACCTCTCTTCTCAGACCTGCGAGTGAAGGAGGGTGCTGTTGTAGGGAAACAGACTCAGACTGAACTGACCTGCAGCACCTCCTGCAGCTTGAGCTCTAACACTCAGTATGTCTGGTACAAGAATGGACAGCTTCTACAAGACAAAACCACAGCGTCTATACCACTAGACCCAAGCAGACCCTTTGAAGAGAACAGTTACTCCTGTGCAGTGAGAGGTTATGAGGCTCACAGTTCCCTTGCAGTGTGTGAGTAGGAATGTTAGTGAAGAACATTACATGACTATTTCATGTCAATTACAGAGGATACTTGGATGTAAAGTTCACTGTTAAAAAGGGCTGTCTCACCAGTTGCCTCCAGCTGTGCACCCCCGCTGTGCAGGCCACTCACGGGACCTGGGGTCCAGGCAGAGGTCAGCCTATCAGTTGATCCCAGGAGTCCGTGGGGCTCGTGCACAGTGGAATTTCAGTGTGTGGGTCAATAGAAGCTGGAGAGGAGCCTTATCATCAAGGAGTTAACCGGACAATCTGTTATCAAGGACATTCACTTTCGTCTTGCCGTGCGTCTTTGTGAATAAACCACGGTTCAAACCACGGATTATATCAGTCAGTTCACGGATTCAAATGTGGATATAAGTCCCTTTACACGGGATAATTATATTCACGGGCATCATTCATCAACCACTTCATGTCTTCACTTCGTGTGTGTGTGCAATAAATCAGACCTCATTGGAACATTGGCATCCGTTATTGTTCTGACCGGACAAACCTGTGGCGATTGTCACCTATTTCAAGTACACCAGCATATAGTCCTTTTGGGTTTCATTCCATCACTATCACCCTATTTTATATGGTCCTTCATCCGCCGGAGTTTACAATTACTACAGTCCAGGATGTCGATGCCCAGAGACAACACCCGTGCTCGCCGTGAGGGACGTCAGCCACGGTACTTGGATGACTTCTTGCTGGCAGTTCCAAGACGTCACCTTCCACACACCATTCCAGACCAAGCCGTTGGTGGAGCCATCAGTCCCAGCCATGAGGACACTCTAGCACCACCTGCTGGACAGAAGCAGTCAAGCCCACTCCCAGAGGCATTCCTCTCAGCTCTCAGGGAGATGCGGGAGGACAATCAACAATTAAGGCTTGACATGCAGCAAATTGTCCAAGCCCTCTCACCACGTGCATCAGAGGCACCACCTGCTCCAACCACCAGCTTCGCTGCCGCATCCAGAGGACGACCCCACGTCGCAGACAGTGGGGTATCCTATTCAAGGCTTCCCTTCCCGGATTTCTCATCCACGCCGCTGACAACCAGGCAGCCCTTCCTTCAGCCAGTGGATGACCTGCAAAGTGTGCCGTGGACTACGTCTCATCATTCTCAGCTGGTGGTCCAACCAGATGATGACACGTCTCCGTGGCAGGTGCCACGCCCACATCATCCACCTCAACAGTTTGTGGCTGAGCTGACTGATCATATGCAGAGCATGCATATGTGTCCAGAGCACAGCCCAGCTGCTCACGCACCGCCATCTCAGGTACCAACACCGCAGTACATGGTGCCATTCACTCCTCCTCGCACCTCATCAGCTCGTCCTTACAACCCAGCATCATACCCGGTTGCTGGACTGAGGCCACTGGGGCAGGGTCCCTACGACGGGCCACCTACCCCTCCCCGACGAGAGAGCACCTACAGAGGACCAAAGCCTCACATCCCGTGCTTCACAGATGAAGACCCCCGCCAGTTTGCCCGCCTGAAGCTGGCATTGGAGAACATCCTGCCTGCGGATGCGACTGAGCGGTTCAAGTACCAGATCCTGGTCGACCACCTGAAGCTGGAGGATGCTCTGCTGATAGCAGACTCCTACTGCAACAGCCGGTATCCTTACACCAACACCATGGCATCACTCACCGAGCTGTATGGCCAGCCACACAGGCTGGCTCTGCAGCGCATCAACGAGGTCCTTGCTGAATCTCCAGTCAAGAGCGGTGACAGCAGGGGGTTCCGCCTGTTCGCACTAAAGGTGCGGGCCCTTGTGGGGATGTTGGACCAGCTGGGGAAAGAAGGGCGAACAGAACTGGAGTGTGGGTCACATGTGTCACGACTGCTGTCAAAGCTTCCACATGACTTGCGCATCCAGTTCAAACGCTATATCGACCCCATTCGGACACCAATCCCCACACTGCTGGACTTTTCTTACTGGCTGGAGAAGGAGGTCCGTGTTCAGCAGGATGAGGTGCCATTCATCCACTCCAGAGCACCGCTGGAAGAGCCACCTGACCGCCAGAAAGGCGCCAGGTCGAATCAGAGCCCAGCCGTGCACTTAACCACTGTCCTGCTTGGGTGTGACTCACCTGTTAAGGCAGTCGAGCCCACCAAGACAGCACAGCCCTCACCATGCAAGGCAGAGCAGCCGCAGAAGTACTGCCCGTTCTGCAACAACAATCAGCACTATTTCAATCAGTGCACAACATTCAAGCAGCTGACCAAGGATCAGAAGGTCAGCTGGATCAAGAAAGGGAAACGGTGCTGGAGGTGTGGAAGGGATCATCAAACAGTGCAGTGCTACCTCAAGGCCAGATGTCAGACATGCAATCTGACGCATCTGGAAGTGCTGCACGAGGTGAACGCCAGACCAGAGAAGCCAGCCCCCGAAGCCAGTCAGCCGGTGACGTACTACCTCGATCCTGCCAGGAGGGGTGGTAGCGTACTGCTGAAAATGGTAAAGGTGTGCCTATTCAATGGCAACAAGAAGATGGAGACCTACGCCATCTTGGATGACGGTTCCGAGCGCACAATGCTGCTGCACAGTGCTGCTCAGGAGCTGGGTCTTCACGGACGAAGTGAGGAGCTGGCACTCAGAACCATCCGTCAGGACGTCAGGGCTGTGCCAGGGAGGTCAGTCTCATTCTCTGTGGCATCAGCCATTCACCCTCAGAAACGGTTCAGGATAGAGCAAGCTTTCACCTCAACAGAGCTTGGCTTGTCCACCCATTCATACCCAGTCAAAGCCCTGCAAAAAGCCTATCACCACCTCAGAGACCTGCCCCTTCATTCATTCAGTCAGGCCCAACCACTGCTCCTCATCGGGTCTGACTACCCTCATCTCCTCACCCCAGTTGAGCGAGTGCGCCTAGGCCCACCAGGTGGACCGGCTGCACTGCGCACACGTCTCGGTTGGACACTGCAAGGCCCTTTCAATGTACCCATGCATCAGTCCTCCACCCCTCAGTGTCTACTCACTGGTAATGAGACTCCTTCCACTGAGCATCGCTGTCAGGTGACCAAACCCAGGCAGAGGGATGTCATCAGGACACAGCTGTGTCAGGAGTCCATCCGTGCAGAGGCACACAGCAAGAATATTAACAAGCCTTCCCGGTCAGCAGGAAGAGACGGGTCATCCTTCCACGAGCCTGTTGACCTGCGGAAGTCATCATTCTGTGGTCACGTCTCTGTGACCTCTGCTCAGTCTCTTCCAGACCCCGGAGGTTTCAGCAGCTACCAAGAGCTGCTGGAGGCCTCTATCAGAGCATGTCATGGGGCGGCCACGCCCACAGACCCCGCAGCAGAGGACGTCAGGCAAGCTGAGCTTGCTCTCCTCCGGACAGTTCAGAGAGACTGCTTCCCGGAGGAATTCATTCTTCTTTCCACAGGGAAACCTGTCCCTGCATCAAGCAGACTGCTCAGGTTGGCTCCTGAGTTCGACTCGAAGGTCCAGCTGATCCATGTGGGGGGGCGGCTCCGCAGGTGTGAGTCCCTGGAGGAGGTCGCATTGCACCCCATAGTGCTGGATCCTCATCACCCCATCACCAAGCTCATTATCCAGGATGGTGACAGCCGGCTCATGCATTCAGGCCCGGAGAGGGTGTTTGCTGAGCTAAGGCGACGGTTCTGGATCTTGAGGGGGAGACAGGCCATCAGGAAGCACCAGCACGGCTGTGCTGAGTGCCGAAGATGGCGCAGCAACTCAGTCATCCTCAGAATGGCTGACTTTTCAACGTCCAGCTTGCGGCTTTCCAGGCCGCATTCTATTTCAACAGGTGTGGTTGCTTCAAACTACACCTCATCACCATACGGACAGCGCAGATCCAGGTCGAGGACCGGACCTACACGTGGCCCGTTGCCATCAGACTCCCATCATTCCTGCAGGATGCAACTGGCTCACTTCATGGACAACAACTTTGCTACGCAAAGTTGGGGCGGCTGTTAAAAAGGGCTGTCTCACCAGTTGCCTCCAGCTGTGCACCCCCGCTGTGCAGGCCACTCACGGGACCTGGGGTCCAGGCAGAGGTCAGCCTATCAGTTGATCCCAGGAGTCCGTGGGGCTCGTGCACAGTGGAATTTCACTGACCATTTGGTCAAACTCAACAGTTTCAAGGCTCCCCCTCAGCTCCCCTATATAAGCCTGACCCACCGCTGGCCAGTGTGTGGGTCAATAGAAGCTGGAGAGGAGCCTTATCATCAAGGAGTTAACCGGACAATCTGTTATCAAGGACATTCACTTTCGTCTTGCCGTGCGTCTTTGTGAATAAACCACGGTTCAAACCACGGATTATATCAGTCAGTTCACGGATTCAAATGTGGATATAAGTCCCTTTACACGGGATAATTATATTCACGGGCATCATTCATCAACCACTTCATGTCTTCACTTCGTGTGTGTGTGCAATAAATCAGACCTCATTGGAACATTGGCATCCGTTATTGTTCTGACCGGACAAACCTGTGGCGATTGTCACCTATTTCAAGTACACCAGCATATAGTCCTTTTGGGTTTCATTCCATCACTATCACCCTATTTTATATTCACTTTTATTCAGATTGAGCAGAAAACGTATTTTTACTCAGACAACTTTTTTTTTTTATATACAGATAACCACATAGATGCCTTTCATAATGCTAGCCATGATGTGCATGTGTACGGTGATAGATGTGGTGTTTAATGCTCATATTTTATACCTGGATGTAGGTGTTCCATCTAAACAGTGTTGGGGTGTGACCTACTCATCTAACAGCATCTGTGTATTGAATGGTTCATCGGTGGATATTTCCTGCACTTACAAATATCCAAGAGATCACCGCATCAACACAGACTTCTGGTTTAACAAACAGAAATCAAGCCGTCTCCCAGTAGATCTAAGTTTGGATAAAGACTATCAAAACCACACAGAGTATGTTGGGAATAAAGAGAATAGTTGTACCCTGAGACTGAAAGACATGAGAGAGAGTCACTCTGGAGAATATGCCTTCAGGTTTACTACAGAACAGGGGGAGGGTTACTCTGGATTACCTGGAGTCAACATCTCTCTTACAGGTAGGCCCTCTAACTATTTTGATAATGAAATGTGTGTACACGTAGCACTGTGTCCGCCTACACATAATATGTCCTCCAGTTCTGCAGGTGCTGATAACTCCTGAAGCAGTGAAAGAGGGAGAGAAAGTGACACTCACATGTAATACAACCTGTATTCTGAGTAACAACCCCACCTTCATCTGGTACAAGAACGGACAGCCTGTGACCTTGAATCACCCAACCAGAGACAACAGGCTGCATCTGAACCCAGTCAGCAGTGAGGATGTGGGCAGTTACTCCTGTGCTGTTAGAAGACATGAGAGTCTCTTCTCCACTAATGTGTTTCTCAAAGTCCGATGTAAGTTACTACAACTGACTGTAAATGTGTACAGATGGGTACAAATGTAGTCAAAATGTATTGCAAAAATATTGTGTCTTGTTGTCTATATGCATGTTTATAAGTTCTAACTGCTATCGAAATCAGACACATTAATGAAATGTGTTCATTTTTCACATGCTTGGTTTTGGTATCTATTAAGATAAAACTTTCACACATTTTAACAGACAAGCCAAAGTGTATATCAGTCCTGGGGAAATAGTGGAGGGCAGTCCTGTGACTCTGACCTGCAGCAGTGATGCCAACCCACCAGTGCACACCTACACCTGGTATATGAGGACTGGAGCTGAATCTCTTATTAGGGGCACAGGTGACAGCATCAGCTTCTATGTGACCTCTGATTCCAGTGGACTTTACTACTGTGAGGCAGAGAATGAAGTTGGCTCTCAGACCTCTACTGGAGTTGCAGTTCCTTCAGAAGGTCAGTGTGAAGGTTTATGAGAATACTAAAATATATGTCTGTCTGTTCAAATTCCGCTGTTTGTTTACAAAATTCTCGTGAACGTGTGATTTCATTTTTGTGTTGATGATTAGAAGGAGGAGAATTGCTTTTCCTGCAAAGTATCACTTAAAGCACTGTTGATAATGTTGCATGTATTTACTGTTTTTTTATCAAGTCTTTCATTTCCCCGTAGAAGTGGGTGGCATCATCCTGCAAGCTATTGTCACCATAATCATCATTGTTGCTGTCCTGCTGTTACTTGGAATTGTGTATATGAGGTGATTCAGTGAAGTTTGCTTTCTGTGAAATAATTTTGTGCAAAGACAGGCATGCCATGTATATTGCTAACTGCTTATTATTTCCATATATGGATACATATGAGTTGTTTTCCTCTGTAACATAAACTTAACATGCATATGTCTCATCTGCAAAAAAGCAAGCAGAATGCTGAAATGACTGGAGATACAAGGGACACAACTACTGACATACAGGTGAGGAACTTGGTGCTCAAAGTCTTGAGCTGTAGTCTGTTGTGCAATGATTACACATATCTCACGTATCTCCCCATGTGAAATATCTGGCACCAGCCAAGCCTAAATAACCTTAGGAACTCTGACACCAAAGTTGCATGTCACAATTACGTCTTATTTTCTGTTCACCATCATTCATGATGTAATCTGTTCTCTTTCCCGATCAGAACGACTCAGGTCTCGTGTACAGCACTGCCACAGCAAGGGCCACGACCTCTGACCCCGCACAGAGAGTGCCCACACCTGATCAAAACGACATTCAGTATGCCAGCCTTCGCTCCAAAATAATTGTACCATGTATATTGCTAACTGCATATTATTTCTTATACATTTTTATTTATTATATATATTGAATATATATAACTTTCTCTCTTTGGCCTACTCTGACAGGGCAATGCTGAATGTTCATCCCTAAACTGTAGTTTAATTGTATGAGCATTGACAGCAGATTTTATGTGGCTTACTCTGTTTCTTTATTAAGTGGACGTGAAGAAGCTGTGAGAAATTGCAGAATAAACCAAAGGGTAATAAGACACTTTTAAAATCCCTAACATAAACAGTCAAAATGCTGCTTGCTTGGTGACAGTGAATTGGGCTTTGTCAAGTTTAAGAATTATCTCTTTCTACCAATATTTTCATAGGCTGTCCATTCTGATGCCCATGATGAGACATACACAGCTCTCAACCCTAGGAGCACATCCTCTGAGTATGACACTCTACAGGTAAGTCATCCTAGACTGATGTTATCAGCCTCATCATATATGTTAGTTGTCAGTCATAGCACTGCCCTATATAAAACCTTAACCGCAATTTATCAAAGTGTTCAGTCATGACATTGACAATGTCCTCTGTGTGTTAACATATTTCAGAATATGAGGAATGTGAGTGACACCTACATGCCTCTCCAGAGAAGAGCTCAGGCCTCAGTGTATGAGACTCTGCAGAGAAGAGAGACGCCCCAGTCAGAGATGGAGCTGAAGGATCTCGGGATGAGATGCCAACACCAACTATGACTTCTGGACTCTCTATCTCGTACTTACTGCTGCCACAGTCTTATGTTGCTAAGGCAGGGGTCTTCAACCTTTTTCAGCCCAAGGACCCCTTGGCTGAGAGAGACACTGAGCAGGGACCCCCACCCCCGCCGCCCCAAATTTGGGCCTGATATTCATATATTTTATTTGGAACTAAGTGTCAGTCTCACACACACACACACACACACTCCCCTACACTTGTTTGAACATAATTGCAAATCATCTGTGACACACAACTCGTTTAAATTTATTCTGTTTATTATTGAAATTTTTTCTCCCTTACAGTTAGCCATCACTCTGTATTCAATTAGGGAGGGACAAAGAATTGAGTAGCTTGAGAATCTTAAGTATGGATGAAATATCTCATACCTAGTGAGAGATCTGACGTTTGAGAATTCATCACTCATGTCTTTGGCAACAAGATTCTCCCTATGAAGCATGCAGTGCGTCATACGGCTCTTGCACCGCCTGTGCACATCGCGACACATTTTGGCCAGGGTATGTCATGTTCACGGAAAAAATAGTTCTATCACTTTGAAAATCTCTGAACTTGTTTTACGTCCAGAGCTGCTTACAGAATAGATATTCCTCCTGCATCTCATTTTGGTCGACAAATCACAAAAAAGCTAAAAGCTGAGCGTCGTTTGACACATCGGTGGATTCAACTAATTATAGTGCAAAATAATCTGCCTTTGGGAGTTTTGCGACTAGTAGTGCCCTCACATCAGCTGCCAATTCATCAATAGCATTGGGATGCTTTTCAGTTTTTTAACGTACTCATCCTTCCCAAACATTGTTTTGCAAATATAGCTGCTGGCAATATTAAACTTTCCGCAATTATGTACGGCTGTTTGGTCTGAGCGACACGTAATGCAACTTGATAAGAGGCTTTTAAAGTTAGCTCGCACACTTTGGCTGATTGTCTCATCAATGTCTGCTGGCCCCCCCAAAAAAGATTTTAAACAGGTAATTAAAAATTATTTCAAGTGAGCATGGGTTGTCTTTAAGTGTCGTTGCAGCTTTGATGGTTTCATAGTTTCGTTTGATAGCACGGGAGGGCAAACCACGTAGTGGTTACACTGGTAATTCGTCACCATCGGTCTCTTTGTAGGTGAAGGCAAACTTCAGATAATTCTCTGAATATTTACGTGTGTTCTCCCGTTTGGCTTTTGGCTGTTCGTGGAAGGGGTGTTGGCATCCTCTGAATGTAGGTCATCTGAACCGCCATCAGTGGTGTCTGACGTGGAGCTTTTGTTCCGAGAAATTACAAAACGATTAAAGCAGGTAACGTGTTTTGGCACCAGATAGCTAAATGTAGCTAAAAGTGCATATGTTGCCATGGTGATCAAATGATCGCGTGAAGACTCATGGGTAGCCTATGTATTATTTTTAACGAATAGAAAGCAATTTTTACGTTATGTTTATGTTTATGTAGCCTATTGGACGTTTTTAATTTTTGCAAGAGGGAAAAAATGCTTCAGATGAAATAATTTGGCGGACCCCCTGCAGTACCTCCACGGACCCCCTGGGGGTCGCGGACCCCCGGTTGAAGACCTCTGTGCTAAGGGATCTTATTATCAGTGCTAACTCTTCCCTTGTTTCCCATGCTATGGACATTTAAGGTTTCTGCATTGGTTTAGGTTCCTTATCGCAGTTCACTGCGATATAACACAATGGTACATGACGTAATGTCATGGCTACAAATCGAAGCATTTATCTATTCACGCCTGAAAGGCCGCGAGATCTGTCAGCGCGCGCTCCTGGCCCCGCCTGCCAGGAGTACTATAATACCATTACGCGCGCCCAGATCTGCCTCTTTTGAAACTTCGCAAGACGGAGTGAACATCTCTGAGTATATCTCAAACGCTTACCACAGTCAAAAGAGTTTTGTGTGCTTTCGCTCTCTACGGGTTGGTGAGTTATCGGGTTCCTTAACCCTCACTAGCTCAGGGCGCCACGAAATTCATTGGCTTAATTCATTGGCTTAATTTCATTTTGAAAGTAGTTGCTGCTATCCTTGCTGCCTGGCTGGCTAAGTCTCTGACTAGCCTGCTAGCTTGCTAACAACGTGTTCGTTGCAGATAGTGTGCTTGTGTTTTAACATTCTTCTCTACTTTCAGATTGATAAAAGATGGCCAGACACTACCCCGACTGCGGTCACGTCCGTCCCAAGGGCGACCGCCACCGTCGGTGCGTGACCTGCCTAGGCGAAGCCCCTGTCTGTACCATCTGTGCTAGCCTCCCGCTAGCTAAGGCTACCAGGCGCCTTGCGTTCTGGAAGCGCAAGGACGCCGAGGAGACTGCACTAGTTCCATCCGGGGCTGACGCCCCCGTAAGAATGAGTGCGTCTTCAGCCTTGGACTTGGTGAGCATGAGCAGTCGCCTTGCGGCGGCAGCTCCGCTCCCGGGTCTCTCCCCGTCTCCGCCGCCTGTCAGCCCTGGGGCTGCGGGCAGCGAGGCGGAGGAGCTTCAACCAAGCGGTGTCCAGGCAATCCCCCACGATGCGCTCGAGCTGGACATCAGCCTGGATGATGATAGTCTGCTAGACTTCTCCGATGGGCACAGCTCAATCGCGGAAGCAATGCAGACGAGCCATGACGTCAGGTTGCGGGTGGAGACACCTCCTACCTTGTCTCGGCTCCTGGGCCAGCAGCTCCACGAGGTTGCGCTGAGAGCAGCCAGCTGCCTCGGGCTCCCTCTCCCTCCCCCTCCCAGTGTGCGGTCCTCGCTGCTGGACGGGGAGTTCTATGCTGGCCCCGCCACGTCAGTTCCCTCCAGCATCCCCTTCTTTGAGGAGGTGCACGAGGAACTGCAGGCGACATGGGCGATACCCTACTCGGGCCGAGCCCCGGTGCCGGGGTTCGCGCCCTACATGCAGCTCCACATGGCTAAGGAGAGGGGCTACCTCTCCTTTCCTCAGGTGGAGGATGCAGTAGCGGGCTACCTCTCGCCCGCATCCCCCACGATGCGTCTCGGCCAGAAGCCTCTCCTGCCCACGCGGGTGAGCAGACACCAGGCTCAGCTGGCAGAGAAGTCCTACTTGGCTGCAGGGCAGGCTGCCTGCACGACCAATACGGCTGCATTGCTACAGCGCTACCAGGCAAAGCTCCTGACTGAGCTTGTCTTGTCGCTGGGGGAAGATCACCCGTCTGTGGCAGAACTCCGTCGCGCGACGGATCTGTCGCTCAGACTAACTCGGTGCACGGCACAGGCACTGGGGAGGGTGATGGGTGCCGCGGTGGCTACCCAGAGGTCTCTGTGGCTATCACTGGCTAAGCTGTCAGACAGAGAAAAAGCACCACTCCTCGACGCCCCGGTCTCTGTCCAGGGCGCTTTCGGGGAAGCAGTGGTCACAATGGCTGCCAAGTTCGAAGAACAGCAGAAGAGCAGAGAGGTATTCCAGGCTTGGATGCCTCGCTCTAGTGGCGCGGGTGAGACGTCCTCCTCAGGACACACCACACCCGCACCGGGCCGGAAGAGAAGCGGGTTACGCTCGCCAGCGCCTCCAGCAAAGGTATCCACCGGGCGAGGCTGGCAGAGACATCCCTTCCGCCCTCCAGCGCAGCCTGCAGCACAACAACCAGCTGCGCGCCCTGCCCAGGGCGCAGCCCAGGCTCCGCGGCAGCACTCCGCTCGCCGCGGGCGAGGCAGAGGGAGACCTCAGGCTCCCTGACCGTGACAGTCAGCCACTCGTCACACAGGGGGGAGCGGTGGAGCCCACACCGCCTCCAAAGAAATCAGCCCGTCGCTCACATGTGGAAATCATGTCCAGCACGGTAAGCAGGTTTTCACAAGCACCACAATCATATGTCCTAACTCCTGTCCTAGATGGCGCAGTGCCCAGGCATGCTTGTGCAACTCCCCCCGCGATGCACACAGTGCAATCGCACCCCCAATTTTTTTTTCGAAAACATGAGGGGGCAGCCCCAGATCTCGTCCCCCTCCCTAGGCGGAGTGGGTGTAGATCTAGGCTTAGACTCATTGACCATGAGCGGGTTAGTCCCCGACAAATTCAACTCAGAGCACAACCTCCCCGGTTGTGCAGAAAGTTGGCGCGCATGCGCAGTGTCACCATGGGTGCTAAAGACGGTCTCAAAGGGTTACGTTCTGCAGTTCGCCCGTTCCCCTCCGCCTTTCAGCAGAGTAATACAGTCTGTGATACAGCGAGAACAGTCTCACTTCCTACAGGAAGAGATTATCTCCCTGCTCAGAAAAAAGGCCATAAGCAGAGTTCCTTTCAAAGAAAGGAATGCAGGCTTCTACAGCCGTTACTTCCTCGTACCCAAAAGAGACGGGAATTATCGGCCTATATTAGATCTACGTGTGTTTAAACAAAGCACTCATGCCGCTGCGGTTCAGAATGTTGACCCCACGCAGGCTTGTGCAGTTTATAAGGCCAAACGATTGGTTTATCACGATAGACTTAAAAGACGCTTATTTCCACATTCCGATCCACCACAGACATCGGAAATATCTGAGGTTTGCGTTCGGAGGAATAGCGTACCAATTCAACGCACTCCCATTCGGCCTGTCCCTAGCGCCGAGGGTATTCACAAAGTGCGTAGAGGCAGCTATCGCCCCATTACGTCTACGCGGCTTACGCGTGTACAACTATTTGGACGACTGGTTAATTGCTTCCCATTCAAAAGCTGCAGCAGTGCAGGATGGCCATCTAGTGGTGGCACACCTGTATCGACTGGGTTTTGTTGTAAACAGAGAGAAAAGCGTTCTCTGCCCCAGGCAAGTTACGCATTTTCTGGGTATGATCTTAGACTCCACCTCCATGGAGGTCAGGCTGTCTCAAGAACGGATAAGTGCCATCAAAGCATGCGTGCGCCAGTTCCGACGGGGACAGTCAGTCTCGTCGCTGCGCTGCCAACGCCTGTTAGGAATGATGGCGTCGGCCGCTATAGCGCTCCCGTTAGGGATGTTGCGTATGCGGCCATTCCAAATATGGTACCTGTCTATGAAGCTCAACGCAGTCACAGACAGGCATCGCAGAGTAGTGGTGTCCTCCAGATGCAGGAAAGCCCTGGCGATCTGGAGGACCCCCTGGTTTCTCGCCGCGTCAGGCACTATGGGCATAGTGTCGCGTCGCGTGGTGGTGACCACAGACGCTTCCACCAAAGGCTGGGGAGCGGTCTGCGAAGGGAGAGGCGTGAATGGTCTCTGGTCTGTGACAGAAGCCGCGTCTCACATAAATGTGTTAGAGCTGCGAACAGTAGTCCTAGCTCTACAACACTTTCTGCCCAGGCTGAGTGGTCAGCATGTACTAGTGAGGACGGACAACACTGCGACCTTGGCATATATAAATCGCCAGGGCGGAGTGCGCTCCCCGTCATTACACCATTGGGCGACTCGCCTGCTCCTGTGGGCAGCGAGACACGTCCTGTCCCTCAGGGCAGTTCATATACCAGGCCACCTCAACTACGGTGCAGACCTGTTATCGAGGGGCGATCCTCGAGCAGCAGACTGGTGCCTTCACCCACAAGTGATAGGTCAGATCTGGGTGCTTTTTTTCAAGGCGCAGGTGGACCTGTTCGCGAACAGGCAGAACATCTGCTGCCCGCTCTGGTTCTCGCTAGGGGGCGACGATCCCCCACTAGGCATAGACGCGCTGGGCCACCAGTGGCCAGCCCTACCCCTATATGCTTTTCCCCCGATCCCGCTCCTCCAGCAGGTGCTGTGCAGGATTGCGGGCGAGGGCAGGGAATTGATATTTATAGCCCCCCACTGGCCCAACCAGCCGTGGGTGGCAGATCTGGTCAATATGTCAGTGCAGCAGCCTTGGGAGCTGCCTCTACGGAGAGACCTCCTAACGCAGGCGCACAGGACGGTGTGGCACCCCCATCCGGAGTGGTGGCGTCTCAAAGCCTGGCACCTGAAAGGTGCAGGCTCATAGCGTCAGGCTTGTCGGACGCGGTGGTGGCTACAATACAGAGTGCCCGAGCTGTATCAACACGGGCTCTGTATACGCTGAAGTGGCGCAGTTTTGAGCAGTGGTGTGCTGCGCGTACACTCGACAGCACGACCCCGTTAACTGCGCGCTGGGCGTTATTCTCGAATTCCTACAGCAGTTGTTTGATGAGGGGAAGGCGGCTTCTACTCTCAAAGTGTACATGGCTGCCATTTCAGCCTGCCACGCAGGCATTAATGGCAGTTCTCCTGGCAGTCACCCGCTAGCGTCACGCTTTATGGCGGGGGTGAGACGGCTCAGGGTGCCAGAGAGACACCTCATACCCTCTTGGGATCTGCTAGTGGTGTTACGTGCTCTCACAGGGCCTCCGTTCGAGCCCCTGGAGACAGTGGACATAAAGTTTGTCTCTTTAAAGACCGCGCTGCTGCTGGCGTTAACGTCAGCAAAACGCGTTGGTGACATGCAAGCCCTGTCGGTCAGTCCATCGTGCCTTCAGTTCTCGATCGCTGGTGACAGAGTGGTTATGCGACCTAATGCTGCTTACACACCTAAAGTGGTGGTAACCCCATTCCGCAATCAGGTGATTGAATTAGCAGTTTTCTCGCCTCCTCCTTTTGCGTCAGCAGAGGAGGAACGTTTGAATAAACTCTGTCCAGTGCGCGCTCTCCGCTGTTACGCAGAGCGCACTAGAGCTTTCAGACAGTCAGATCAGCTATTCGTGTGCTTCGGTGCACGCGCAAAAGGCAGACCTCTATCAAAACCGAGCCTCTCCCGTTGGATAGTAGAGGCTATCGTGTTGTCTTATAAGAGCTTGTCTTTAGATCGCCCGGAGAAGTTGCATGCGCACTCTACGCGGGGGGTCTCGTCTTCCTGGGCCTTACTAAAGGGCGTCTCAGTGGAAGATATTTGCAAAGCTGTAAGCTGGAGTTCTCGCCACACTTTCATTAGATTCTATATGTTAGATGTGGCTGAACCTAGTTTTCTTCATAGCGTTCTGCGGGCAAGCGATCTCTGAATCCCTTGGCCTGAGAACGATAGATATGATAAGTGTGTTCATTAGTGTCTACATGTTATGTCGCACATGAAACATCCCAGGGTTTTCTTACGGGCGCAGGATCACGGATCCCTGTCGCCTATGATAAAGGTGGCCCTGTTAAATTCTTGGTGTTCTGCAGGCGAGCGATCTCTGAATCCCCTGACCTGAGAACGATGTATATGATAAGTGTGTTCATCGGTGTCTACATGTTTGTTGCACATGAAACACTCCAGGGTGGTTTCCTACAGGCGCAGGATCGCGATCCTTGCCGCCTATGACAAAGGTTGCCCTGTTAATATGTTCACCGCCAGCGGCCGTATTAACCTCTATGAGGGCAAAGGCTTCAGTAGAGCTGGTGTGTGTAATTGGCTGCCACTGTATTATCACGCGGGAATGTATAGGGTCCCATTGTGTTATATCGCAGTGAACTGCGATAAGGAACGTTTTGGTTACTTACGTAACCTCGGTTCCTTAAGCAGGAACCAGATATAACAAGGTTGGCGTGTACAGTGTTACATTGGATTGATTGTCTTGCTCAGTTTCTTTCCAAGGCAGATCTGGGCGCGCATAATGGTATTATAGTACTCCTGGCAGGCGGGGCCAGGAGCGCGCGCTGACAGATCTCGCGGCCTTTCAGGCGTGAATAGATAAATGCTTCGATTTGTAGCCATGACATTACGTCATGTACCATTGTGTTATATCTGGTTCCTGCTTAAGGAACCGAGGTTACGTAAGTAACCGAGACGTTTATATGACTCTCCTCATCATTTAACACCAGTCAACCTCTAATCTTTTCAACTTTCTATTGCATTGGGTAATGTATGCATTGTTGAAGTTTTATGTATGTATATTTTTCTTTTAACTTACACCCCTTTAGTTTACCCATAAGGCTTAGTTTAAAATATGGCTTACCTGCGTTATTTGTCAGGAGCTGTGGCGTCACAGTCTCTGGATTCTTATTTGATTTTCTGTATCAGGTCAAAAATCCTTCAGAAATCTGTTATTCTGTTTGTGTATTTGATTGCGTACTTCATGTTGATATTTAAAAAAAAAAAAAATCTGTACCTTAATAAAGCTGTTGTGTGCTTAATGTTGTAAATATCCTTTGTTGAGGGGCGAGTGGTCTTATACAGTATGTATGGGGCCTTTCAGGGGGGGGGGGGATTAAACGTGTGTACGGGTCAAATAAAGACATTTCTATAACGTTCATTAGTGCTGTAGCAAGTGCTGTAGCATAAAGCATGGAGAAGGACCCCTTGACCTTGAACCCCCTGACCGTCACCTTGACCCTCTCTCGTAAAGAGTTTGTAACTTCACACACAAAGACAATGAGAGTACTTACTATGCCCCATGTTTGCATTTTTAGGGGGTTAGGACATGGTGGAATGTAACATTTTTTATGTTAGATTAATTTTGCCTCATGGGGACGTGGATGCAGCTCCACTGCTCAAAAGCAGAAACCCAGCAGCCAGTTTTAGCATTAGCATAATTAGCATTAGCCTTTAAGAAGACGTAATGGTCAGAGTGGAGCACAGATTTTCTTGGTCTTACTCAGGGAACGACGGAAGAAGGACCTGACTTTGTCTTTCTCCTTCTGTCTGTTCCACATGAGGGGGAACATTTTCAGGACGGTAAATTTTGCAGCATTACAGCAAAGGAGGGTGGATGGAGAGAAGAAAGATGGAGGAGAGGAAAGGAGAGGAGAGGAGAGGAGAGGAGAGGAGAGAAGACAAAGGTGTGTGTCAAACACAAGTACATTCAGTAATGCACACGTAAACACACACACGCTTACACACACATATGAAACATGACACACATCACAGCTCATTGGGTGAAATGGTTTGACAGGTAACAAAACCACAACACAGATGAACAGTCAGTCACCAACAAGCACTTTTATTCTGTCTGTTTCCTCTCTTATCGTATTTATAAAGGTTTATATAGAATTATAAAAAATACGAGACGACTTTTAGCGTGTGGGTGTCAGCAAGCAAATTCGGTCGCGGCCTCCTTCTCGAGGGTGAGGGGTCATAGAACTTGTACAGGTCCATGATCTTTTCCTCCAGTTTCTTATTCTGCCTCCTCAGTTCATGCTGTTTGTCTCTGAAAAAGAAAAAAATGCACCCTTACGTGAGACTAAGACATTATTGTCTATAACACCTTTATTGTCCCTCAGCTATGGATGGGAACAAAACAACTGTCTTAATCAGAAACAAGAGCCTGTTTGTGTGCTAATTACATGCACCTTTGCAAAGCATAACATCTTCAGCTTGGTGTGTAACCAACATACAACCAGGTGAAAATTCAGTGTAGTTTAACCACAACTATATTCTAAGTCTAACATCAGTTTACAAAGAGTGATGAGGGCCATCACTATGGTTGTGTGTGAGTTCTACCTCTGAGACAGAGACTGGCTCTTTGGTGATATGGTTAGAATGGATGGCTATTAGAGGCTGAGGGAGACTGCTGGGGGATTACAGGTTTACACCAATAAGGCCTTTCCTTACATATACTGTCTCTGCTCCACGTGGAACAGGTCCTTGCTCTCCACGGTCTGCTCCAGTAGAGTCCAGTTTTGTAGCATCAGTGTCTGGATCTGGTCCACAAGGTGCCAGTTCTCCTCCTCCAGGTTCTTCTTCAGCCTGGTCAGCAGCTGGTTGGGCAGAGTGTCAGATGATTGAGCCAAAATGGCAGCCAAAGCCACATTGCAAAGGGCATGACCTTTAGGGAAGACTTGTATGCCTCTACTTCAGTACAATTCAATTAATTAAATTTCAACTGTCAGTGTAATAGACCCAATATGAATATGATGACAATTCAATAGATACAACAAATAATTAATGTTTCCCCTTGACCTGAAATGGCTGCCTTTAAAGCTGTATCTGAATAATCAATTTAAACTGGTGCCATTCACATTAAAAAATCATAGCAGTGAGTCACATCCATCCATCCACAGCACAGTGCTTTGGCTCTACTCAAAATCACTGGCATTGACCTATACTTATCTAAATCTTAGGATGTTCTATGCAATCCAGAAAGTCTCCACAACAATAGTGTCTGCACAGCACTACATTCATATAAAAGAAGACTTTTCAATAATTCCTAAGCAATACTTAGCTCAATCTTATGTTGTCCTACGCAATGTAGAGAGCAAGCTTTACACAACAGTAGTGTCTGCTAAGGGCCTATAGGGTTCTAAAACTTGACTGCAATTGGCATGTTGCTGTGTGGCGCCCCCTGGTGTCCATGTACCTCACACTGGTTGGTGAGTTTGGTGGAGGTGATATCCAGTTGCTGGTGTTGCTCCCTTAGCTTGGAGAGGTCTGTCTCCAGGCGCGTCTGCTCCAGCCAGGAGGCGTTCAGCAGGCTCTTAAGGCTCTTGTGCTCAGCCTGCAGCTCCTCGTTCTCCCCCAGAAGCTTCTGGTAGGTCTGGTTCAGCCTGCAGGATGGAGGAGATGGTCGTGGGACAGAGAGCATATAAGTGATGTACACACTCCTCAGCACAGGAACAGCTACAATCATCAGCATTTATTCATGTGTACACTGTGTGTGTGTGTGTGTGTGTGTGTGTGTGTTTGTGTGTATGCATGTAGACGTGTCTGTGCACGTGTCTTTGTGAGCCTACCCCTCCTGTCCTCTAGGGGAGTGGTGCCCCATCTGAGTGTGTGCTTTTGTGTGTGTGTGTTTCTGCACCTCCCTCTACCTTGTGCTCCAGCTCAGCGATCAGTGCCTCGTACTCGGCCGCCTGGCGCTCATGCAGTGCCGCCAGACGCTTGTGGTCGAGCTGCAGCAACTTGTTGATGGTGTGCAGGTCCTCGTGGTCGCGCACTGCCGCATCCCTCTCGCTCTCAGCACTGTACTACTAATGCTGCAGCTGCGCATCATCCGCCAGCAGGGCGGCGCTCTGAGAGTTAAATACGGACTCCTCCAGAGAGAGAGAGAGAGAGAGAGAGAGTGTGAGAGAGAGAGAGAGAGAGAGAATTTTATAAAAAACTTTTTATTAGGTAAACAGCATTGCAAACAGTGTTTTACACATTATTCAAAAGGAAACAAAACATCAAAAACAAAATCATCATCATCAACTGAGCACACAGCTTTTTCACAGCACCACTGTGCAACAAAAGTATCCAAGTCATTCATTGCTTTGTAGAAACAAAAACCGAGTGAGACTCTCGACATCAGCAGATTCCTTAAAACAGGTACCACATGACAAAAATGAAACAATGCTCAATTTCTCCCAACACATGGGCAAACAATAATTCATCATTTAGCACAGGGCAACATTTAATTTCTTCAGTTTAAAAAAAGTCGTACAAAATAAATCGCTAACACCATTTAAATGTAGAGAGACACACTTGATGGTGTTACACATACTGAAAAAACTAAGTAGACTTTATTTTTCCACGCAACTTTTTTCTCAACTTGCTCATTATTTTCCGGAGACGAAATACCTCCGTATCCTCAAACACACCCTCCCTTATCCACCAGGCAGCGTCGCTAATAAACTGCGAGCAGTCTGGAAAATGCAGTTCAACCTCCACGTTCCGCATCCCCTTCGTGACATGTAGGAAAGTATTAATGCTATCTGCAGTATATGTCCTATCTTCGCTGGAGAGCTTTACATCTCCCTGCGAACAATCGGACCAGTTTGAATCCATGGATTCGCAATCGCTAACATTTGTGTGTTCATCTTTCTTTATTTTAGTCACGTTAATCTCCGGGCCCATTTTTCTCTTCACCGGGGCTTTGAAAACTGGGTCTATGTCGATAGCCTCCACCACATCCACTGACGTTTGAGGGACTGTCAGTGTCTGTATTGAAGGCCCCTTCTTATTTCCAGGTTCACATGATCCAGCCGCAGCTAGCTCTTCTGCGACAAATATAGCGACAGCAGGCTCCATCACCACCGACTCACCCGCCACGGCTTCGGGGCCAAGCACAATCAGAAAATCCCCTTCAAGTCCGCTTCCCTCGGTCCCATCCACCGAGGGTTCTACCTCAGTGACTGGGGGAACGACTGTGGAGGACTCATTGGTTTTAGCTGGAGTTTTCTCCTTTTCAGTGTTGGCATTTTTGCCAGGACAATAGCGACCAATGTGTCCAGCTCCACCGCAACTGAAACATTTCAACGCAGTGTCTGACGTTGCATACACCACATAATCGAACCCTTCCACCCTTAGCTTCAGTGTTAGCTCAATCTCCTCCATGCCACTATTTAGGACCATGTACACTTGTCTTCTAAACGACACTAAATGTCGAAGAAGGGGCGATTTACATCCCAGAGGGATTTTTCGAAAATGTGAAACCAGCTGGCCATGCCGTTGTAACTCTTTAGCAATAAGCTCATCTTTGATGAACGGGGGTACATTTGAAATGATTACTTTCTTGGCGGGGGTACTGAGTGGGAGGACTGGCGTGAGGGAATCATTGAGTACTATACCCTGCACAATTACCTGATTCGCCTTATCAATTGTGCTGAGAAACAGCACAACCGCATTGTTCATTCGTGAAGCCGACTTCACGTTTTCGTGACCAATAATTTCACCAACCGCTAAACTACAATCTTCTACACTCGCGCTGCACTCAACTTTCACTCCGTGCCTCCGAGTTAGTTTTTCAAATTCCATGCTTCCCGCGGCGGCCATACTCCCAGCAAAAGCCGGTTGCAGACTCCACGGGCAAACAATCCGTGATATTTACAACACCAAACTAAACCAAAACCCAGTAATTGTAAAACTAAGTGCATGCACACATAAACAACAAGTACATATAAACAACACACAAAGTTAGAAAAGTTAGAATTAGACTCACACACGCGTTCAGCCGCTCAGTCACTCAGTCACGCATGCGCTCAGAGAGAGAGAGAGAGAGAGAGAGAGAGAGAGAGAGAGAGTGGTTGTGACAGAAGCGAACTTCTACCCAGCCTACATCAATAGTTTAAGTGATAATTCTTCCCTCTTTGAAAAACCCATACACACACATGCACACACACACATGAACATACACAGACATACACACACATGCACACACATGCACACACACTCACACACATGAACATACACAGACATACACACATATGCACACACACACATCAACATACACAGACATACACACACACACACACATGAACATACACAGACATACACAGACATGCACACACACACACACACACACACACACACAGAAACCCTGACCTGCAGCTGCACATTCTGTCATAACAGCAGTACAGCTGCAACAGCACATGTATATGTACATATGTCTCTGTGTGTGTGTGTTTGTGTGTGTGTGTGTGTGTGTGTGTGTGTGTGTATGTGTGTCTGTCTGTTTCACTGTTCTTCATTCTTAGAGACATTTCCTCTGCTGGATGAATGACAGACAGCTGTTGTGCCCACTCACATTCCTCTCCACATCGATGAGGCGGTCCTTAACCCTGAGCAGCTAGCAAGTGACCTTCTGGCTCTCCCGCTGCCACTCTCTTACTGAGCCCTCCCCCTGGGCGGAGACTGAGCATGAACCACGCCCACATACTCCTGCCCGCTCCTCCCCCTCCTGCCTCTGCAGTGCCTCATAGCTCAGCTTCACCTGGGCAGATGTCCAAGGTCAAAGGTCAACATATAGCGATGCTGCATCTTGACAATGCTGTGTGTAACCAATGAGAATGTGTGAGAGGATTTGTAGTGTTTTTCTCTCCGAGTGTGTTTGTGTGTCATCACCACAGCAAATGAAACTTGTGTACAGATCAAATAAAATGCATTTATTCAACATTCATTAATGCATAAAGTTTGAATAAATCCTAACAGTGGCAGTTAGTTGTGGTTCCCTGTCTTCGTTTGAACATGCAGGGGTCCAAAAATGTTTTAAACTCTTTTTTTGTGTGTACATATCAGAAAGAAATACAGTGTAGTAATTTATCAATAGCTTAAGAAAACATGACAAACATAAAGTATCAGAAATATGTCAGGTCTGTGTGTATATTTTGGATCACGTGTTCAGCTTTGGCTTGTTGCACCAGAATGTCCTAATGCTGGTTGATGCTACTGACACTCAATCCAATTAAGCACACATGTTGCTTGTCATTTACTTCTACAATGCCAACATCATCAGGATGCTACATTATTAGAATGCTGCTGTTTATGAGAGCAATACATTTCCCCCTAAATGGTGCTGTCTTCTACTGGTGATGGAAGATATGACATTCCACATCCATGTGAAAATGAATCTCTATGGAGCAAGCATGGGGAATAGTAGAAAAGCTGGTGGTATTTAAACAACACACAGACCTATTATTCAGCGGTTCATAACATGACAATGTTACTATTGGCAAGAAGGATGTCTACTGCAACAGCAGCCTAACAGCTTTTGGAAAAATGTGGTTAGATGCTTAAACATGATTTTATCTTTAAAAACAGGACCAAAAGCCAGGGCAGGGGTTCCACATATATTTACTGTATCATCTGAGAGGTTGTACTTGTCTAATGGTCTGTAGTATGACACATTAGATTGAGGGAGTAGAAGAAAAAGAGAAACACAGAAAACGTTTTATCTTTCATATTTTATCTTTAAAACAGGAACAAAAGCCAGGGCAGTGGCAGAAAAAGAGAAACATAAAACGCCTCTTGGTTGTATAGAAACAGGAACATCACAGTGTGGTTGACACCAGACATGTGCAAATATCGGAATATGTGACAAGGGCTAAAAAACACACAGTGTGTGCAACACCAGCAATTAAGACATTGGTTATGAATTACAGTAAATTCATAGAATATAAAGTAAAAATGTATAACATCTGCAGTCCATTTACCATCTTAAAGTTTTAGTCCAAATATAAACCATGCTTTATCAGGTCACTACATTAGTGTTTTTTTCAATGTGCTTGGTTTGATTTTTTTCACTTAAATGTAGCTTTGTGGACACACATTGAACATGGTCAAGTCTCAAGTGTGAAGCTGCCTTTACTTGTTACTTATATTAGAGTGAGGGTTTAACATCCACCAATAAAGGGGGAAAGAGGGTAGTTAAGTAAACTGTTCCAGGAGACCAAAGATCATGTCAGTATGTTAAGGTCATTTGGAGGCATGGGTTAATGTGAATTAGTCTAATCCATATCTCACCTCATGTGGGTGAAGAGTTCATCCTCCCAGACGTCAATCACACCAGCCTCTCCCCTGATAGAAATACACTGACGATAAATTGGAGAATGAGACGCAAAGCCTGTCTTCCCTTCACAGTGTGTAAGAACCACGGCGCAAAAGGGGAAGCATTTTATCAGCATTTAGTTTCAAGTCACACGTCCTTTTCATTCTTTTCTTCGAAGTTGCCGTTAGTGATAATTTGGCAGACGCCTCTCCGTTAGAAGGTAGGTGCCTATCCGTTCATGTATAGTCATAACAATGACAGTAATGCCTTAACTTGAGAAACAGGTATTTGTTTTATTCTGATGTTTCACTAATTTCACCATGCATTCCTATGTTACCATGTTTGTTTCTGCACAGATAGAAACCCATGTCATTTTTGTAGAGAGCTTTCTACCTTCAACTCTGTGCCCTCTCTGTATAGCCAACTTTGGAAGGACAAATAATAGCATGTCATGTAGATTGTCCGACTGTTGCAGAGCAGGGTACAGGTGCCATGTTTCATGTCGCTCACATTTTAAAGGAAAATATCTATCATTTTGTTAATATAAATTTTCCTTGTAAAGAAACAAAATGTTTTTTTCTCCTTTATACATAGCATTTTGTTCTGTATTTATGGCATCATAGTAAATGTGTCCTTTACTCTTCTGTAAAAATGCATGCTACAATTTTCTCTATTCTTACTAAAGTCCCTTGGGTAGTACACTGCGTGAAAAGAGGGGCATCCTGTAGTTTTAGGACAAAGTAAATGCCTGTCAAACCCTGCTGTTTGGCGGACATATTTATTTTGCAGGAACCTGCCTGACCACAGTCGTTAGTTGATGACTTGGCCTTTCAAACGCTAATAACATTTGAAGGTCTGAGGGGGGCTTGGTACTGAATGGTAATGAATACTGTCAATGTTGCAGATAACTGGGGCTGTAAAAAATGTAACTTCATAGCACTGACATAAAGTAAGTAGTAATAGCTGAACGTTACCTCAAGAGGAATTTAAATTGTTCCATACTGATGGGACTTATAAAAAAAATACTCTCAAACTTTGTTACATTGTTAATGTGGTTTTGGGAAGAGAGCTCATCTTCACAGACTTAACACTGGGTCTGTCTCAGCAACTCTTATGAATCTTTGGCTGAGCAGTCGGGAGAGAAAATGGCTGTCATGAATATCCTTCACCACACTGACATTCTTAAAATGGTGTTCAGAAGGCGTCACAACCACGGTCTGTTCTAATGTTTCACGAATTTCACCATGAATTAAGATGTTAAGCATGTTTGTTTCTGCACGGATAGAAACCCATGTCATTTTTATCACCTTCCTACTCTAAACTCTTTGCCCTCTCTGTTTATTCAACTTTGGAAGGACAAATTTACATGTCATTTACATTGACAGACTGTTGCACCGAAGGGTACAAGTGCCTTGTTTCATACCACTCACATTTCAGAGCCAAATATCAATTCACTTTATTAACATTCATTTTCCTGTTAAAGAAAAAGCGTTTTTTCTTTTCTTTTTTATACATTTTGCATTTTGTTGTGTTGTCTTTACTGCATAATAGTAAATGTGTCCTTTACTGTCCTGTAAACATGCATGCTAGACTTTTCTCTATTCTTACTGAGGTCCAGTGTGTAGTAGTTGCCTCCACCTTTTCTGATATGAGTGTGAAAGTTACACTGAACACTACTGAAACTAATTAAGACAGAATAAGCAACCTAAACTCTCTGATAATAATGTATCCTCCTTAATCTAAAAATCATTACTTTTCCTAAACTCTGCCTTGAAATTAAATAATGTAGTATGTGGTGTTTTATTATTGCAGGGAAAGTGAGAAACGTGTTTTAAAAGCATGCTCATGTTGACTGCAATGTTTCTCCTGAGGCTGCCAGGTACAGTAGACATAATGTAATACTTCCAAGATATGCTAGTATGATATGGCCTACATACACTATGAATCTATACTATTATTCGAAATCACATCGTAAGGTATACTAACAGTATTATTTTAACATATTTACTTGACACTCCCAAACTCCCAACACACGGGCATCAGAATTTATAATTACAATGCCTGATCAGTGCCAGGAGAATACTCTTCTCAAAGCTGTCTGCCTTTAAATCTTTTATCCAAATTGACTCTTCACTGTGACTGTGTTTCAGGTGTTCAGTGTATATGGAGTGTGACCCACTCCTCCACACGAGTCTGTGGCCTTAAAGGGGCATCAGTGGTCCTGCCCTGCAAATATGACTGTTCTAAGGGTGATACATATTTCGAAGGACATTGGTCAAATGACACAGGATGGCGAGTCAAAGAACACAGTAACTCTGAATATCCTGACTGCAGTCTGAACATAGACAAACTTTCAGATGATCACTCTGGTCTTTATCATTTTTATATTCGCATAAACCAAAATGGAGTTGGAAGTTGGATAACAGGCCAATCTGGTGTTACAGTCTCCGTTACACGTAATGATGAACATACCCAACTTACAATTTATTTTCTTTTTCCTGATCATAATTGAAATTATATTCAAGTTGGAGCCACAATGACTTCTAAACTCTCTTTTCAGATCTGCAGGTGTTGATAACTCCCGAAGCAGTGAAAGAGGGAGAGAATGTGACACTCACCTGTAATACAACCTGTATTCTGAGTAACAACCCCACCTTCATCTGGTACAAGAACAGACAGCCTGTGACCTTTAAACACACAAACAGAGACAACAGGCTGCTTCTGAACCCAGTCAGCAGTGAGGATGTGGGCAGTTACTCCTGTGCTGTTAGAAGCCACGAGAGTCTCTTCTCAACTGATGTGTTTCTCAAAGTCCGATGTAAGTTACTACAACTGACTCTAAGGGCCTCATTTACTAACAGGATTGCGCCCATTTCAGGCGTAAAATAGCGGGTAAAGACATAAAACCGTATTTCCAAAAGAGGCGCACCTGAGTAAAAGCGCAGATTACCGCTGCTGGGAGGGTATAAGGGAAAGTGGGTGTTCGTCGCAAAGAGATGGGAGGAGATGCGTAAAGTGCGCCTAATTGTGTATTAGTAACGAAACAAGAGGTGTTTTAGCATGACATATCAGCTGCTAAATGAAAACTATGTGCCTGCGAGAAATTTAAAAAATACGAAGAGAAATGTTATTTTTTTTTTATGTTTATTTTTGATATATAATTTAATATAGGCATATACAAACTGTCCCACCAGCTAGCTGTTACCCAGAATCACCGCTCATTGTATGGTTTAAACCGTATTTTCACTTTATTTTCAAGCACACCGAGTACAGTGCACACCTTCTGCGTAGGAGTAAAGGGTATCTATTCAGGAAAAGTACTTGTACTCGAAGTACACTAACTAAACTACCGGTAAGTAAATTGTAGAGACAGAGCAGCATATTCATTTCACTTTCCATGTTTATTTTGACGTTATAGCCTCTCGAGCGCAAGCTACCCCCAGTGCCATGGCAACCAAACGTCTGAAAACTTCAGTTTCCCCTGTCCAGGCTACAACTCCAGTTTTCAAATGTATCCGCCTAGGGCAGCGTTTTTGAAAAGCATGGTTTTCAGTGCTGGAATACGCCGTTTTAAAGTAAGGGGTGTTGTGTATTCCTACAAGACTATTTAACGGGATGCTATGAAGCAGTTAACCTGGCTATTAAGTATCCTAGCTATCTCTAGCTTAGGGAACCATCTTAACAGTTTGCAGTTGCCTGTGTGTGATTAACTAATATGTGTGAATATGAACTTGTGAACATAAACTTTTAACGACTTTCATTTTGAGTGAACTTTGTGCTTGTTTCTAGCAACAACAAAAACTGCACAGGCACCCTGGGGGTAACCATAGCAACCCAGAAACTCAATGTTCGCTGAAAAGATTAATTTCCCCAAATCAGCTCACCAATAAAAGACAGTCTTGAATTCAAAGTGATCACAACTTTTAGTGTGGACGGAAGGGCTAAACGGAGAAATATTTATGAGTTTCTATAGTTTGCTGTAACCTCGTGAACCAAAAGCTCTAATTCTAATTCATCATCCATTGTGGCAGGAACACGCAGGCTCTTTCTTCCCTATTTTAGCGGAGCGCTAAATAACACTAATGGGCGGTGTTAGGCGCTGATTACGACGAGGTTCTGAATACCACGGAAAAATACCATGCGGTATATGCGGTTTGGCAAAAGCGCAGATTAAGCTGCGGTCGCAATGTTAGTAAATGAGGCCCTAAATGTGTACAGATGGGTACAAATGTGGTTCAAAACATATTGCATATAAAATATATTGTTTCTTTTTTGTTATTTGTAGGTCTATAAGTTCTAACTGCTACCGAAATCAGACACATTAATGAATTGTCTTCATTTGTCACATGATTGCTATTGGTATTTATTAAGATAAAACTTGTACACATCTTAACAGATAAGCCAAAGAGTGTCTCAGTGTCTATCAGTCCTGGTGAAATAGTGGAGGGCAGTTCTGTGACTCTGACCTGCAGCAGTGATGCCAACCCACCAGTGCACAACTACACCTGGTATATGAGGACTGGAGCTGAATCTCTTATTAGGGGCACAGGTGACAGCATCAGCTTCTATGTGACCTCTGATTCCAGTGGACTTTACTACTGTGAGGCAGAGAATGAAGTTGGCTCTCAGAACTCTACTGGAGTTGCAGTTTCTACAGAAGGTCAGTGTTGTGTAGTTTTATGGGAATACTAAAATGTATCGCTGCCTGTGAAAGTTCACCTGTTTCTTTATAAAACTCTTGTGAACATGTGATTTAATGCTTGTGTTGAGGATTAGAGAGAGTAAGTTTGAAAAAGCTGTTCTCATCATCTTGCCGCATTATGACATTCAGAATGTAAATCCAGTTAGCTTTTCCTGCAAATCGATTACAGCACTGTTGATAATGTACTTACTGTTTAATTGTCAAGACTTTCATATTCCCTTAGAAGTGGCTGGAATCATCCTGCCAGCTATTATCACCATGATAATGATTCTTGCTGTCCTGCTGTTACTTGGATTTGTGTGCTTGAGGTGATTCACTGAAGTTTGCTTTCTCTGAAATAATTTTGGGCAAAAACAGGCAGTATATTGCTAACTGCACATTATGTCTTTATATGAATACATTTATGTATGAATTACTGTTTATATACAGTTTACCTATATAACATCAACTAAACATGCATATGTCCCATCTGCAAAACAGCAAGAAGAATGCTGAAATTACTGCAGATAGGGACACAACTACTGACATGCAGGTGAGGAACTTGGTGCTCAAAGCCTTTAGCTGTAGTCTGTTGTGCAATGATTACACATGTACGTATCTCCCCATGTGAAATATCTAACACCAGCCAACCCTAAATAACCTTAGGAACTCTTGCACCTGAAATCAGAGTTGATGATGTAATCTGTTCTTTTTCCCGATCAGAATGACTCAGGTCTCGTGTACAGCACTGTCAGAGCAAGGGCCACGACCTCTGACCCCGCACAGAGAGTGCCCACACCTGATCAAAATGACGTTCAGTATGCCAGCGTTCGGATCAATCGCTCCAAAACACAGGAAGTACCTCTTCACTCCACCGTCCAGAAGCTTCAAACCTCCACGCAGGACGATGATGTTATCTACTCATCAGTCCAGTTTCTCAGAGGAAGGGCTGCCACCAGGTGGGCATTTATGCTCATTACAACAAATCATGCAGCTTCTAATCCATCAACAGCCACTGCAAGGCACCTTATGTGCTCAGGCTAGGAGACGTTAATAGTGTAGTGTTTCTCAGAAGTATTCATTCCCAGGCGTTCATTCCCATCCCTAACATTGCCCACAATCCAGCATTTAACCTCAGTTGATCCTGTGCACCAGTTGCTCACAGACAAATGCAATGTTGCTGGTCATGTTGACATGCTAGCTGTCTTAATGCTCAGTAGCCAGATTGCAGCAATGCAGTCACCTCTCACATATCATACTGAAGATGTTGTTGCTTTCAGTTACAATCTAACCCTTACTCCTCAGACTAGAGGTGTAACAGTAAGCTTTGCATGCTTTTGTGTGTTTACAGGACTGAGATTGACGTGATCTACAGTGCAGTCATCAAACCATGACAGGCCCGTGAAACAGGAGACCAGAATTACCCTCAGACTATCAAAGCTGTCCATCAGAACAAGATATGCTCAGTCCTTACAACAAATTATTTTTAAGTATTTCCTTTAATGTGAAATTTGTTAGTGTAACTTTCTATGATTTTCTGTTTTTACTGCCAAAAGCCATATAGCGTTGCATTTAGTCTTTGTTACAATATTCATTCAGAATCGCTTTAAATTTTCCATAGACTTTGAATTTTATGTTTTATTCTATATAAATATATGATATTCCTCAGATGTTAGATATTCCTTAAATTACTCACTGATCGCCCTATTACATGTTAGATTGAGAAACATTCAAAACCACCTCATCTCACATAGAAGACGAGAGGATAAGTTAACGTCATGGACGGAAGCAACTTTATTTTCTAAAATGTATACAGAATCTGAACCAATGGGCTTTAAAAACAACATTTACATAATACCTTAAAGCTGAGAACTTAGAAACTGAAAGACATTGACATGGACACAAACAGTTACTATTTTTGAAAGCATGAAGAAAGAACTTAGAAATCGAATGACATTTACATGGAACTGGAACACAAACTGTGTTGGAATGAAGAAGAACTTTACACACTGATACGATGTTGATCATTATTTTACTCCATGCATTGCTCTTGCTGCTTGATTTTATTGATTTTATGTAAAGCACTTTGAACTGCAACTCTTGTATGAAATGTGTTACATAAATAAAGTCTTACTTACTTACTTATACTCTAAGATTTGCATTATTGGTATTTTGTACCTTGCATTTCATTGCCTAGTCCTACTGAATGATCAGCTGGAGAATGTCATTGTTCCATACATGCAATTGCTCAAGTGAAAATGAAAGTAACATTTTAGACATAGAAGACAGATATTTAAGATTGTATACATTCAAGACTTTAACAGGGCTCGATTGCTGTGTAGAAACCTTACCTGAAAAATGGAGAGCTACTATATTCTAACCCTCTCATTTTAGAAAGAAAAACTTTTCATGCAGGTGCCTAATGTGCTTGTATACCAACCTGTGCCGAGTGAACATTAGTACTGTTGAGAGAATACATACAACAGATTATGCCTGTTTCCAGAACTACATTTCCCGTGATGCACTGCATACATATTGTCACCCTTTGAGACACTGACCAGAATGACCTGCCGCATGAGACATGGCAAGCACTCCTCCCCCTTGTGGAAGAAGCAGCCCACCACAAGTCAGCTCTATTTAACAGCTTTTTAGGGGAGTTAGTCATAGCTCTAAGGCTCGACACTAACAGGTTTGTGTTCAGTGAAATGGAGGTGAATTTGCACCCCAGCTAGCTTGGTTGCAGGAGACCTGTCCTTTTGTTCTGACCTTTGACCCTCTAGCATTCCCAGGCACAAACAACTGCACAGATGGACGTTGGCTACGCAGCTGATGTGTAGTGTTCCTCTTGTTGCCTGTTTCCAGAACTACATTTCCCACAATGCACTGTGTACACATTGCCACACACTTCCACCATAAAATTCACTGACCAGTGTCTTCACCAGTAGGTATGAAATTACTTTTAACACAGGACTGTAGCTGTCCAACCAAGTCTGTAGCTCTCTGCATTAATGGCTTTCTCAAAGCTGCTCTTGCTCAGAGCTTCTGTGGTGTATAACATCTCTCAAATCCACCTCTGGTCAGTAAGTACACCACTATGTGCTTCTTGGATGGCGTGAAGAGGCTGATGTGTGGTTTGCAGCAGCCAATAGCAGCGCAGTGGAATGTTCCAGCACCAGTGTTGTGGACTGAGTTCCTTTTTTTGATAATGTGTCCATTCCTGTCCCAGATGTGTAAAGACGACAGAGAGATGAGGAGTGCATGGAGAGAAGGATCTGTCGGATGAGGGAGGAAGCATGAGGACGGAGTGGAAGAAATGCGCCATTCCTCGTCTTCACCGCTGTAACACGACTCTGATGTGACGCTCTGTTCTGTTCTGCTCTGCGGACGTTAAATGTTCCTGTGGCTCAACCTAGTGAGTGTTTTCATGTTTACATGCTCTGACAGCCACTGCACTGCACAGCCACCTACAAACACACTCCTGAAACCTACTGGCTTTGCTGTGAATTCCTTTTAAAAGATTGATGGATCATTCTGTGGAGCAATCACAATGTGCTGCTGTTCCTGAAGAGGGCCCCAGAGGACTGATTAAGTGAAATACAAACACCAACAGACACCTGGTCACACCACTGAGTGATACAAATGAACACACAAAAAATATTTGACATGTTGTCTTTATTAAAGTATTTTCCCATTCATCTTAAGTGAGATGTGGTAGTCATTTGCTGATAGGCCTTTCTTTCTTTCATGCTCAATGTAACTATATTCATTTCACAACTAATTAAAATTTCTTTTGATCTGTCATGTGCTCACTGTAACTGGCACTTTCACACAAGCAACCAATCAGCCACTCAATCAATGAAGTCAATTCATCAGTTCATCAATTAAATGACATCTGCATGTAAGTTATTTCTCTACTTATCTTTTCTATGCTGCAAAGCATGGCATATCTGGCTGCACAGCACCTCAACCACAAAGTGAGAAACAGGAAGTGGTTCAGGACCCTCTGTGCAACAAACACACCCACACAACTCATTAACAGTGTGCTGGTGTGAAGCAAGTCTATACTTACTGAGGATTTTATTTTGATATCTTTCAGGTTTGTGATTTGATTAGATATTCTGAATATGAACTTATGAAGTGCATTCACTTTGCACTACTTCCAAAGAAATATTGTATCCTAACACCCAATGCACAAGACAGGTTGATGATTTGACTGGGGGGAGAGTGGTGCAAAGAGCTGAGAGGGAGTGTAAGAGGACATAGCAACTCAAAATGTCCAAAGTGTGACCTGACTCTTGACACACTTTCAGAAAGCCAGAAAGGTGTTTATCAGTTTCAGTTTTACTCAAGCCTACAAACAAGCTGGACATAAGCCAGATCTGGTGTCACTCTCTCAGTCACGGGTACTGATGAATACATCAAATCTACACATTAGATTATTTAACTCTTTTTATACTGTCAGTGGATTACATTTTAAGATGAAGCTTTCATGGATTCCATGGTCCTCTCAGACCTGCAGGTGAAGGAGGGTGCTGTTGCAGGGAAACAGAAACACAATGATCTGACCTGTTTCAAGAGTCACACGTCCTTTTCAGTCTTCAGTCGAAGTTGCCATTAATGAGAATTTAGCAGACACCTCTCCGTCAGAAGGTAGGTGCATATCCATTCATGTATAGTCATAGCTGTGACAGTGATGTCTTTATTTCAGAGACAGATCTTTTTTTTTTTATTCTGATGTTTCACTTATTTCACCAAAAAATCCTATGTTAGCATTTTTGTTTCCGCACGGATAGAAACCCATGTCATTTTTGTAGAAACCATTCTACTCTAAACTGTGCCCTCTCTGTATATTCAATTTTGGACAGACAAATAATGGCATGTCATGTACATTGTCAGACTGTTGCAGAGCAGGGTTCAGGTGCCATGTTTCATGTTGCTCACATTTGAAAGGAAAATTTCAATTAACTTTGTTAACATACATTTTCCTCTGAAAGAAACAAAGTTGTCTGTTGTCTTTAGGGCATTATCGTTAATGTGTCCTTTACACTCCTGTAAGCTTGCATGCTAGACTCTCTATTCTCACTGAAGTCCATCGTGCCCACACCTTTTCTGATGTGAGTGTGGAAATGACACTGAATGCTACTGAAACTAGTAAGAGTAAGGACATCCTGTGAGCAACCTAAACTCTTTAAGATCCTCTTTGATCTTAATTTATCCTCGTTAATCAAAAGATCATTACAATTCCGAAACTATGCCTTGAAAATGAATGATGTAGTATGTGGTATTTTATCATTGCAGGGAAAGTGAGAAATGTGTTTTAAAAGCATGCTCACGTTGACTGCAATATTTCTCCTGAGGCTGCCAGGTACGGTAGACATAATGTAATACTTCCAAGATATGCTAGGATGATATGGTCTATACACTGTACATCTATAGTATTATATCAAATCATGTCATAAGATATACTAACAGTTCTATTCTAACATATTTATTTGACACTACCAAACTCCCCACAAACGGATACATCTTTTATCCAATTTATTTATGTGACTGTGTTTCAGGTGTTCAGTGTGGAGTGAGTGTGACCTACTCCTCCTCGCGAGTCTGTGGCCTTAAAGGGGCATCAGTGGTCCTGCCCTGCAAATATGACGATCCTTGGGTTGGAAAATATATGGAAGGAGAGTGGTATGAAGAGAAAAGAGGGAGAGTCAGAAAACACAGCTTCTCTGATTATCCTGACTGCAGTCTGAAAATAGACAAACTTTCAGATGATAAATCTGGAGTTTATCGCTTACGGTTTCGCACAAACCCACACACGAGTTGGGTAACAGGCAGATCTGGTGTTAGAGTCTCCGTTACACGTAATGATGAACATATACAACTTACAATTTGTTTTATTTTTTCTAATGGAAATGATATTCAAGGTTGAAGCCACAATGACTTCTAACCTCTCTTCTCAGACCTGCAGGTGAAAGAGGGTGCTGTTGTAGGGAAACAGACTCAGACTGAACTGACGTGCAGCACCTCCTGCAGCTTGGGCTCTAACACTCATTATGTCTGGTACAAGAATGGACAGCCTCTACAAGACAAAACCACAGCCTCTATATTACTAGACTTAAGCAGACCCTTTGAAGAGAACAGTTACTCCTGTGCTGTGAGAGGTTATGAGGCTCACCGTTCCCCTACAGTGTGTGAGTAGGGATGGAACTCAAGAACATTACATGACTATTTCATGTCAATTACAGAGGATACTTGGATCTGAAGTTCACTTTTATTCAGATTTAGCAGAAAACTTATTTGTACTCAGACGACTTTTTTTATATATACAGATAACCACATAAATGCCTTTCATAATGCTAGCCATGATGTGCATGTGTATGGTGATAGATATGGTGTTTAATGCTCATATTTTATACCTGGCCGTAGGTGCTCCATCTAAACAGTGTTGGGGTGTGACCTACTCATCTAACAGCATCTGTGTATTGAATGGTTCATCGGTGGATATTTCCTGCACTTACAAATATCCAAGAGATCACCTCATCAGCACAGACTTCTGGTTTAAGCAGCAGAAATCAAACCGTCTTCCAGTAGATCTAAGTTTGGATAAAGACTATCAAAACCACACAGAGTATGTTAGGAAAAAAGAGAATAGTTGTACCCTGAGACTGAAAGACATAAGAGACAGTCACTCTGGAGAATATGCCTTCAGGTTTACTATAGAACAGGGGGAAGGTTACTCTGGATTACCTGGAGTCATCATCTATGTTACAGGTAGGCCCTTTAACTATTCTGATAATGAAATGTGTTTACACGTAGCACTGTGTCCCCCTACACATAATATATCCTCCAGTTCTGCAGGTGTTGATAACTCCTGAAGCAGTGAAAGAGGGAGAGAAAGTGACACTCACCTGTAATACAACCTGTATTCTGAGTAACAACCCCACCTTCATCTGGTACAAGAACGGACAGCCTGTGACCTTTAAACGCACAACCAGAGACAACAGGCTGCATCTGAACCCAGTCAGCAGTGAGGATGTGGGCAGTTACCCCTGTGCTGTTAGAAGACACGACAGTCTCTTCTCCACTGATGTGTTTCTCAAAGTCCAATGTAAGTTACTACTACTGACTGTAAATGTTTACAGATGTGTACGAACGTGGTTTAAAACGTATTGCATATAACATATATTGTGTCTTGTTGTTTATTTGTAGGTCTATGAGTTCTAACTGCTATCGAAATCAGACACAGCAATGAAATTTCTTCATTTGTCACATGCTTGCTTTTGGTATTTATTAAGATAAAACTTGCACACATTTTAACAGACAAGCCAAAGAGTGTCTCAGTGTCTATCAGTCCTGGTGAAATAGTGGAGGGCAGTTCTGTGACTCTGACCTGCAGCAGTGATGCCAACCCACCAGTGCAAAACTACACCTGGTATATGAAGACTGGAGCTAAATCTATTATTAGGGGCACAGGTGACAGCATCAGCTTCAATGTGACCTCTGATTCCAGTGGACTTTACTACTGTGAGGCAGAGAATGAAGTTGGCACTCAGAACTCTGCTGGCGTTGCAGTTCCTACAGAAGGTCAGTGTCGTGTAGTTAAATGACAATACTAATATGTATTGGTGCCTGTTAAAACTCTGCTTTTTGGTTACAATATTTTGGTGAACATGTGATTGAATGCTTGTGTTGATGATCAGAAGTAGGAGGATTGAAACAGCTGTGATTGTTGTCTCTTGCCACATGATGGCATTGAGAATAGAAAGCCAGTTAGCTTTTCCTGCAAAGTGTCACTTTGTTGATAATGTTGCATGTATTTACTGTTTCATTATGAAGTCTTTCATTTCCCCTTTGAAGTGGCTGACATCATCCTGCCAGCTGTTATCACCATAATCATCATTCTTGCTGTCCTGCTGTTACTTGGAATTGTGTATATGAGGTGACATTTGCTTCCTCTGAAACAACAAAAACAGGCACACCATGTACAGTACATTGCTAACTGCATATTATTTCTATGTATGAATATATATATAACTTTGACAGTGCAATGCAGAATGTTCATCACTAAACTGTAGTTTAAATTTAGGAGCGACTGACAGCAGATTTTAGGAAGCTTTCTCTGTTTCCTTTTCAGTAGACGTGGAGGAGCTGTGAGAAGATGCAGAGGAAACCAAAAGGTGATATGAAGCTTTTAAAATCCATCAAATAAACAGTCAAAAGGCTGACTGCTTGGTGACAGTGAATTGGGCTTTGTCAAGTTTAAGAATCATCTCCTTCTACCAATATTTTCATAGGCTGTCCATTCTGATGCCCACGATGATACATACACAGCTCTCAACCCCAGGAGCACATCCTCTGAGTATGACACTCTGCAGGTAAGTCATCCTAGACTGATGTTATCATGTATGTAAGTTAAATCAGTGATAGCACTGCCCTATATAAAACCATAACCACCATCTATCAAAGTGTTAAGTCATGACATTGACAATGTCCTCTGTGTGTTAACATATTTCAGAACGTGAGGAATGTGAGTGACACCTACATGCCTCTCCAGAGAAGAGCTCAGGCCTCAGTGTATGAGACTCTGCAGAGAAGAGAGACGCCCCAGTCAGAGTTGGAGCTGAAGGATGTCGGGATGAGATGCCAACACCAACCATGACTTCTGGACTCTCCATCTCATACTTTCTCCTGCCACAGTCTTACGTTGTTGAGGGATCTGTTAAGACAGCGTGCCCCCCGAGACAGCAGAGGGCACAGAGGAGGCGGCATGAGGCCGGCTCAACCAGACTCACGAAGAAGTGAGGCGCCATCTTTAAAAGCAACAGAAAGCTGTTTGTTATTGCTCATTCATGTTTTCATGCTACTAGCCCTTTGTCTTGAAAACTTGTTTGCCTCTTGGAAGTGAATGCTCTGGATCTGGATGCCCTGACTACGAATTACGGATTACGATTTGGATTGTTTGCCTGGACTTTTACTCACGGTATCAAACCCTGCCTATCTTTTGATCTTTCCCTTGCCTTGTCCACTTGGAAACCTTTGTTACACTGCTGGATGTTTGTGCTCTGACCCTGGACTGCCTTGTGACCTTGGTTATTGGACTGTGTTCTGATCATTTCTGAATGGAGAGTCAAGGGAAGTTCTAAGTTACTTTTGAAATGTGAAGCTATTTGTGTAAGCCTTATTGTCTTTCTGAAAAGAGTATCTTCTCTGTTGATTACTTCTCAGTTATTAAAAACTAAAGAGTTTAAGTTTAAACTGCATCTGCGACTGTGCTCTTATTTCAAACCTGTCAGGATCTTATTATCAGTGCTAACTCTTCCTTTGTTGCTAGGGATGTTTAAGGTTTCTCCATTGGTGTAGGTTTCTATGACTCATCATCATTTAGCACCGTCAACCTCTAATCTAATCAACTTTCTATTACATTTGGTAATGTATGCATTGTGGAAGTTACATGTCTTTGTATTTTTCTTTTAACGTACACGCCCTTAGTTTACCCATGTTCTTAGTTTAAAATGTGGCGTATCTGAGTTATTATTTGTCAGAAGCTGTGATGTCACTGTCTGGATTATCATTCGATTAATTTTTTTCTTTAATGTTTATCAGGTATATCAGTATTCTAGTCTATTTGTGCATTTGGTTCTATTTATTGTTCATTTGTATTTTAAATTAGTCTTGTTTGCTGTACATATATATTTTTTTAAATGATAGTACTTCATGCTGAGAATTATTATTTTTTTTTTTTAATAATTCTCAGTATCTTATAATAATAATAATAAAAGATGTTGTGCATAATGTTGTAAATGGCTTTTTGTTGAGGGGCGAGTCGACTTCATATTTATGGGGCCTTTAAGGGGGGATTAAACTTGTGTACATATTAAATGAATTGCTTCATTCATTATAGCTGTAGCATAAAGATAGCATAAATCCTAACAGTGGCAGTTCCCTGTGTCCTCTTTTGAACATGTATTTTCCAATGACGGGACCAAACATTTTCTCTTTTTTGTGTAGATATCAAAACAATACAGTGTGGTAATTTATCAAAAGCACAAGAAAACATGACTAACATAGCGTATCAGAAATGCAACAGATCTGTGTGTATATTTTCAGATCTGTGTGTTACATTATTGGAATGCTGTTTCTGAGAGCAATACATTTCCCCCATAATTGGTGCTGCCTTCTACTGGTGATGGAAGAAATGACATTCCACATCCATGTGAAAATTAATCTTCCATGGGAAAAAGTATGAAAGCTGGTGGCTATGCTTGGTGGCTAACAATCATTGTGTATTTAAACACACAGACCTATTAGTGGTCAGAGGTTCTTAACATGACAATGTTTATATCGGCATAAAGAAGAATGTCTACTGCCACCTCAGCATAGCATCCTTCATAGAAATGTGGTTACATGCATAAACATGCTTTTATCTTTTAAACAGGAACAAAGGGCAGGGGTTCCACATATCTTAAATAAAAAAAGTTAGGAATTTCAGTTAATTCATTGAAAATGAAGTTAAAAATTATAACTAGGGCTGTCAATAGATAAAAAAAAATTAACTAATTAATCTCACATTTTGAAATTCATTAATCTAGATTAATCGCGATTAAAGTTTGTTTGTCTTTTTTGTTTTTACTTCCAATGAAAAATATCTCAATTTCCATACATTGTCAATCAAATGAGCTGTGACACCCAGGTAATTGTCATTGCTGACTGATGTCCAGTGGTCACCAGTAAGGGTGACGGTGGCAGCTTGCTCGAGGAGCTGAATTTTTCGTGCTGTCTCGCCGTCATAAAAGGAATGTATGCGAGACACAATGGTGCCCCTCAACGGTAAATCGTAAGAGTTGTCTCCTGAAGCAATTCGAATCACTTCAGTCAGCCCAACGTCCTTAACTATGTTGATGGTCCGACAGTCACCGGCAACCCAAACTGCTAAAGCGCTGGTAACCTTTTCACGGACTGGTCTAGTTATTTTACTAGAGAAGTCGTAGAGTGTGGGTTGGCGACCATCTAACCTGGGACTGCTTTCTGTCGGGTGCTTTGCATTAAGGTGATAACTTAAAGACGAGCTGCTTCTGTGATAGCTAAATCCAATTTGACAAATGCTACATACAACTTTAGTTTTGTCGATTGTTCCGTAATTTTGCCTATTAAACAGAAACTTTCCGCCCAACAATCCCTCAGCTCTCTCCATCTTCAACTACCGCAGTGGTTGTCAAACTTTTTCTGTCATTCCCCACTTTGAACAAGGGGGGCTATTGGTAGGCCAAGCCCCCTACTTACATTGCCCGAGGGGACACAGGTTCAAGTCTGGCCTGATGTAATTTCCCAATCCTCTCCCCAACTCTTCTCCGCATCGCTTCCTGTCATAACTTCATAACTATCCAAATAATTTTTTTAAATGTATCGCGTTAATCGCGGCCGCATTAATCGCATAGATTAACGCGTTAACGCTGACAGCCCTAATTATAACATATATTTACCATTTTTTACAGTTTAAGTTCAAATATAACACGTTTTTTCAGGTCAATACTTTTGTGTTCTTGTCAGAATTTCGAGATTTTCAATGTGCTTGGCTTGATTTTACTTCACTTAAATGTAGCTTTGTGGACACACATTGCACATGGTCAAGTCTCAAGTGTGAAGTTTACTTGCTACTTATCCTAGAGTGAGTATTTAACATCCACCAATAAAGGGGGAAAGAGGTTAGTTAAGTAAACGTTGTCTGTTAGGTGAAAATTCACCCTAGTTACCTCAGGACTCCTGAGCTGCACATAAGTATATTTATTAGACAAACAACAACAACAATCGGGCTCACTCCCAGCACAAGGCTGAAAGTGAAGCCATGATAAACACATCACACAAGGTTTATATAGACAGAAGTTTAGCGTTCAGTAGGGATAACCACGTGGTGGATCTCTGACGTCCGAGGCAAGGATGGAAGTTTTGCAAGGTCGGAAGAAGCTTATCACCTCTGGCAGGGGCGGTTTTAGGCACGGGCGACCCGGGCAGCCGCCCGGGGCGGCACTTTTTCATAAAACGTGAGAGGCGGCAAGAGCACTTAAAAAAGCGGTTTTCTATTATCTATCATATCACTGTGTGTGGAATTGGCAAATTGGCGCCCCCTACAGCTGCAGGCGCCTCTGCTCGCTAAGAAGGTGCCGTGGACAGATCCTGAGTGAGAAGGGAGAAGGGGCAAGGGGAGGGGGCGCGGGGGACAGTTCACCTCTGGGTCTCCCAAATGGAACGGACAAGGGGGGGCGGGGGATCCACTGTATAGCAGTCACACCTCGACTTTCTTCCAAATAACGCACATTCATAACATTATAATTACAGGCCTATAATTCCTGCAAGTTTTCGTTTTTCTGAATTGTGTGAAATGGCTAATACAAATAGGTAATACAGAACGATTACGTGGTCACCAAGGGCAAGGTGAATTGGTGGAAGGAGAGACCACTGACTGCTCCAACTTATCTAACTGGTGAAGGTAGTACGTAGTTAGCAGAGTATAGATAGATAGATAGATACTTTATTTATCCCAAGGGAAATTAAATACATCTTTTACAGAGTAGTCTATTACATTTTCAAGATAGCTATTGAAGGATGCTCAAGTGGACAAGGTAAAAATGTGTTTTCAGTCAAGTGTAACTTAACCTAAATTCCTATTAAGGCAACCAGCTAATGTTGAGCACCAACAGAATTGTTTGCTAGCTAGCGTTAGCTAGCTGATTTGACCATAGGGTATGGACATGTTCATTCATCTGACACTAGGCTAAAGTGTTAGCGAAGTCCCGCTAGCCACAACTAACAGAATATAACAGCATACAGAGTACCAGTATAATCTTAATAATGAACAGGTCGATAGCTAGCTGGTTAGACCATATATTTCCTTTTGACACAACTATAATAGCCAGCGTTAGCGAAATCCCGTTAGCCACGATTAGCTAACTCAACTAAACCATAATGCATGTTGAGTGCTTGCACAACCTAACTTGCAGAGAGCTGGTTAGCATGATGTGTGCATTGATTCTCTTAAGTGTGTTATTCAAATGTTCTATTGAAGGATTTGTGCAATTCATACATTTAAGTTTGTCTTTCACTTATATTGTTATAATACAAAATAAATAAGATTATTTTTTTCCGGCGGGGGGGGGGGGGCGCTCAGAGGGGGTTTCGCCCGGGGCGTAATTCCATGTAGAACCGCCACTGACCTCTGGTCTAAACATGCTCTTGTAGATGTGCAGATTAAGTGGCACCTAATATTCTAAGTTACACACACGCAGAAACACAGAAAAGCCATGTTCCTGCTTACATAAGTACATGATTTATATAAGGTAATTATATTTTTAAGTCATTAACAGTGTTTGGAAATTATCTCCATCATTGTCTTTATCCATAGTCTGTTCCTACCAAGTTGTCACACTATATTTATTTTGATGAACAACTTTTCCAACTTCTATGCACTATTATGTGACACATAGCCTGTACTTTTTCTCTCTCCCTCTCATGAAATGAACCCACACTTTTGTCCTTGTTGTGTTTCAGTTTATTTTCATGTTGCTGTGGTTGTGTCCCCTGCACGACTAGTCAGCCTCACCACACCTCACCTCACGGGGGTGAAGAGTTCATCCTCCCAGACATCAACTGCTCTAACCTCGGCCCTGATAGAAACACTCTGACAACAAATTGGAGTACGTGACTCAACACTCATCTCCATTTCCATGTACAAACCCACAGTGCAAAAAGGGAAGCATTGTATCAGCATTTTGTTTCAACAGTCACACGTCCTTTACAGTCTTTTTGTTGAAGTTGCAGTTAGAGAGAATTTGGCAGACGCCTCTCTGTTAGAAGGTAGGTGCCTATCCGTTCATGTATAGTTATAACAATGACAGTGATGCCTTTAATTGAGAGAAAGTTCTTTGTTTTATTCTGATGTTTCACTAATTTCACCATGCAGGGACAGTGAGAAATGTGTTTTAAAAGCATGCTCATGTTGACAGCAATATTTCTCCTGAGGCTGCCAGGTACAGTGGACATAATGTAATACTTCCAAGATATGCCACGATGATATGGCCTATACACTATGAATGTAGTATAAATGTGTGTATGTAATAAATCTATAGTATTATTTGGCATCATATCATACGATATACTAACAGTGTTATTTTAACATATTTATTTGACACTTCCAATCTCCCCACACACGGGCATCAGAATTTATAATTATGATACTTCTTCTCAAAGCTTTCGGCATTTAAATCTTTTATCCAAATTGACTCTTCATTGTGACTGTGTTTCAGGTGTTCAGTGTGGAGTGAGTGTGACCTACTCCTCCACACAAGTATATGGCCTTAAAGGGGCGTCAGTGGTCCTGCCCTGCAAATATTACTATTCTTGGGGTCATATATATATGAGAGGAGAGTGGTATGAAGAGAAAAGAGGGAGAGTCAGAGAACACAGTAACTCTGATTATCCTGACTGCAGTCTGAAAATAGACAAGCTTTCAGATGATCACTCTGGTGTTTATCACTTTCGGTTTTACACGACTCTTCACACAAGTTGGATAACAGGCAGATCTGGTGTTACAGTCTCCGTTACACGTAATGATGAACATATACTACTTACAATTTGTTTCCAATTTCCTGATCATAATGGGTATTCAAGGTTGAAGCCACAATGACTTCTAACCTCTCTATTCAGACCAGCAGGTGAAGGAGGGTGCTGTTGTAGGGAAACAGAATCAGACTGAACAGAACTCTACTGCAGTTGCAGTTCCAACAGAAGGTCAGTATCGTGTAGTCTTAATGAGAATACCAAAATGTATCTCTGCTTGTTCAAATTCAGCTATTTGTTTTCAAAATTCCGTTGAACATGTGATTTAATGCTTGTTTTGATGATTAGAAGGAGGAAGTTAAATAGCTGTGAATGTTGTCACCATCTTGTTGATAATGTTGCATGTATTTACGTTTCATTATGAAGTCTTTCATTTTCCCTTAAAAGTGGCTGGCATCATCCTCCCAGCTATTATCACCCTAATCATCATTCTTGCTGTCCTGCTGTTACTTGGAATTGTGTATATGAGGTGATTCAGTGAAATTGGCTTCCTTTTGTGCATAAACAGGCACACCATGTATATTGCTAACTGCACATTATTTCTATGTATGAATATATATAACTATCTCTCTTTAGTCTACTCTGACAGGGCAATTCTGAATGTTCATCCCTAAACTGTAGTTTAGTTATATGAGCACTGACAGCAGATTTTATGAGGCTTACTGTGTTTCTTTATTCAGTAAACGTGAAGGAGCTGTGAGAAACAGCAGAGGAAACCAAAGGGTAATAAGAAACTTTTAAAATCCCTAAAATAAACAATCAAAAAGTTGCATGCTTGGTGACAGTTATTTGGGCTTTGTCAAGTTTTAGAATAATCTCTTTCTACCAATATTTTCATAGGCTGTCCATTCTGATACCCGTGATGAGACATACACAGCTCTCAACCCCAGGAGCACATCCTCTGAGTATGACACTCTGCAGGTAAGTCATCCTAGACTGATGTTATCAGCCTCATCATGTATGTTAGTTAAATCAGTGATAGCAATGCCCTTTGCCACCATCTATCAATGTTTTCAGTCATGACATTGACAATGTCTTCTGTGTGTTTACATATTTCAGAATGTGAGGAATGTGAGTGACACCTACATGCCTCTCCAGAGAAGAGCTCAGGCCTCAGTGTATGAGAATCTGCAGAGAAGAGAGACGCCCCAGTCAGAGGTGGAGCTGAAGGATCTCGGGATGAGATGCCAACACCAACCATGACTTCTGGACTCTCCATCTCATACTTTCTCCTGTCACAGTCTTACGTTGTTAAGGGATCTGTTACGATCCAAGACACAGCGTGCCCCCCGAAACAGCAGAGGGCACAGAGGAGGCGGCATGAGGCCGGCTCAACCAGACTCACGAAGAAGTGAGGCGCCATCTTTAAAAGCAACAGAAAGCTGTTTGTCATTGCTCATTCATGTTTTCATGCTACTAGCCCTTTGTCTTGAAAACTTGTTTGCGTGAATGCTCTGGATCTGGATGCCCCGACTACGAATTACGGATTACGATTTGGATTGTTTGCCTGAACTTTTACTCACGGTATCAAACCCTGCCTATCTTTTGATCTTTCCCTTGCCTTGTCCACTTGGAAACCTTTGTTACACTGCTGGATGTTTGTGCTCTGACCCTGGACTGCCTTGTGACCTTGATTATTGGACTGTGTTCTGATCATTTCTGAATGGACTGAGTCAAGGGAAGTTCTAAGTTACTTTTGAAATGTGAAGCTATTTGTGTAAGCCTTATTGTCTTTCTGAAAAGAGTATCTTCTCTGTTGATTACTTCTCAGTTATTAAAAACTAAAGAGTTTAAGTTTAAACTGCATCTGCGACTGTGCTCTTATTTCAAACCTGTCAGGATCTTATTATCAGTGCTAACTCTTCCTTTGTTGCTAGGGATGTTTTAAGGTTTCTCCATTGGTGTAGGTTTCTATGACTCATCATCATTTAGCACCAGTCAACCTCTAATCTAATCAACTTTCTATTACATTTGGTAATGTATGCATTGTGGAAGTTACATGTCTTTGTATTTTTCTTTTAACGTACACACCCTTAGTTTACCCATGTGGCTTAGTTTAAAATGTGGCGTATCTGAGTTATTATTTGTCAGAAGCTGTGATGTCACTGTCTGGATTATCATTCGATTAATTTTTTTCTTTAATGTTTATCAGGTATATCAGTATTCTAGTCTATTTGTGCATTTGGTTCAATTTATTGTTCATTTGTATTTTAAATTAGTCTTGTTTGCTGTACATATATATTTTTTTAAATGATAGTACTTCATGCTGAGATTTTTTTTTTTTTTTATAATTCTCAGTATCTTATAATAATAATAATAATAATAAAAGATGTTGTGCATCATGTTGTAAATGGCTTTTTGTTGAGGGGCGAGTCGTCTTCATATTTATGGGGCCTTTAAGGGGGGATTAAACTTGTATACATATCAAATTAAATGAATTGCTTCATTCATTATAGCTGTAGCATAAAGATAGCATAAATCCTAACAGTGGCAGTTAGTTGGGGTTCCCTGTGTCCTCTTTTGAACATGTATTTTCCAATGACGGGACCAAACATTTTCTCTTTTTTGTGTAGATATCAAAACAATACAGTGTGGTAATTTATCAAAAGCACAAGAAAACATGACTAACATAGCGTATCAGAAATGCAACAGATCTGTGTGTATATTTTCAGATCTGTGTGTTACATTATTAGAATGCTGTTGTTTCTGAGAGCAATACATTTCCCCCATAATTGGTGCTGCCTTCTACTGGTGATGGAAGAAATGACATTCCACATCCATGTGAAAATGAATCTTCCATGGGAAAAAGTATGAAAGCTGGTGGCTATGCTTGGTGGCTAACAATCATTGTGTATTTAAACACACAGACCGACTAGTGGTCAGAGGTTCTTAACATGACAATGTTTATATCGGCATAAAGAAGAATGTCTACTGCCACCTCAGCATAGCATCCTTCATAGAAATGTGGTTACATGCATAAACATGCTTTTATCTTTTAAACAGGAACAAAGGGCAGGGGTTCCACATATCTTAAATAAAAAGAGTTAGGAATTTCAGTTAATTCATTGAAAATGAAGTTAAAAATTATAACTAGGGCTGTCAATAGATTAAAAAAAATTAACTAATTAATCTCACATTTTGAAATTCATTAATCTAGATTTTTCGCGATTAAAGTTTGTTTGTCTTTTTTTTTTTTACTTCCAATGAAAAATATCTCAATTTCCATACATTGTCAATCAAATGAGCTGTGACACCCAGGTAATTGTCATTGCTGACTGATGTCCAGTGGTCACCAGTAAGGGTGACGGTGGCAGCTTGCTCGAGGAGCTGAATTTTTCGTGCTGTCTCGCCGTCATAAAAGGAATGTATGCGAGACACAATGGTGCCCCTCGTAAGAGTTGTCTCCTGAAGCAATTCGAATCACTTCAGTCAGCCCAACGTCCTTAACTATGTTGATGGTCCGACAGTCACCGGCAACCCAAACTGCTAAAGCGCTGGTAACCTTTTCACGGACTGGTCTAGTTATTTTACTAGAGAAGTCGTAGAGTGTGGGTTGGCGACCATCTAACCTGGGACTGCTTTCTGTCGGGTGTTTTGCATTAAGGTGATAACTTAAAGACGAGCTGCTTCTGTGATAGCTAAATTCAATTTGACAAATGCTACATACAACTTTAGTTTTGTCGATTGTTCCGTAATTTTGCCTATTAAACAGAAACTTTCCGCCCAACAATCCCTCAGCTCTCTCCATCTTCAACTACCGCAGTGGTTGTCAAACTTTTTCTGTCATTCCCCCCTTTGAACAAGGGGGGCTATTGGTAGGCCAAGCCCCCTACTTACATTGCCCGAGGGGACACAGGTTCAAGTCTGGCCTGATGTAATTTCCCAATCCTCTCCCCAACTCTTCTCCGCATCGCTTCCTGTCATAACTTCATAACTATCCAAATAATTTTTTTAAATGTATCGCGTTAATCGCGGCCGCATTAATCGCATAGATTAACGCGTTAACGCTGACAGCCCTAATTATAACATATATTTACCATTTTTTACAGTTTTAGTTCAAATATTTTTTCAGGTCAATACTTTTGTGTTCTTGTCAGAATTTCGAGATTTTCAATGTGCTTGGCTTGATTTTACTTCACTTAAATGTAGCTTTGTGGACACACATTGCACATGGTCAAGTCTCAAGTGTGAAGTTTACTTGCTACTTATCCTAGAGTGAGTATTTAACATCCACCAATAAAGGGGGAAAGAGGTTAGTTAAGTAAACGTTGTCTGTTAGGTGAAAATTCACCCTAGTTACCTCAGGACTCCTGAGCTGCACATAAGTATATTTATTAGACAAACAACAACAACAATCGGGCTCACTCCCAGCACAAGGCTGAAAGTGAAGCCATGATAAACACATCACACAAGGTTTATATAGACAGAAGTTTAGCGTTCAGTAGGGATAACCACGTGGTGGATCTCTGACGTCCGAGGCAAGGATGGAAGTTTTGCAAGGTCGGAAGAAGCTTATCACCTCTGGTCTAAACATGCTCTTGTAGATGTGCAGATTAAGTGGCACCTAATATTCTAAGTTACACACACAAAGAAACACAGAAAAGCCATGTTCCTGCTTACATAAGTACATGATTTATATAAGGTTATTATATTTTTAAGTCATTAACAGTGTTTGGAAATTATCTCCATCATTGTCTTTATCCATAGTCTGTTCCTACCAAGTTGTCACACTATATTTATTTTGATGAACAACTTTTCCAACTTCTATGCACTATTATGTGACACATAGCCTGTACTTTTTCTCTCTCTCCCTCTCATGAAATGAACCCACACTTTAGTCCTTGTTGTGTTTCAGTTTATTTTCATGTTGCCATGGTTGTGTCCCCTGCACGACTAGTCAGCCTCACCACACCTCACCTCACGGGGGTGAAGAGTTCATCCTCCCAGACATCAACTGCTCTAACCTCGGCCCTGATAGAAACACTCTGACAACAAATTGGAGTACGTGACTCAACACTCATCTCCATTTCCATGTACAAACCCACAGTGCAAAAAGGGAAGCATTGTATCAGCATCTAGTTTCAACAGTCACACGTCCTTTACAGTCTTTTTGTTGAAGTTGCAGTTAGAGAGAATTTGGCAGACGCCTCTCTGTTAGAAGGTAGGTGCATATCCGTTCATGTATAGTCATGACTATGACAGTGATGCCTTTATTTGAGAGAAAGTTCTTTGTTTTATTCTGATGTTTCACTAATTTCACCATGCAGGGACAGTGAGAAATGTGTTTTAAAAGCATGCTCATGTTGACAGCAATATTTCTCCTGAGGCTGCCAGGTACAGTGGACATAATGTAATACTTCCAAGATATGCCACGATGATATGGCCTATACACTATGAATGTAGTATAAATGTGTGTATGTAATAAATCTATAGTATTATTTGGCATCATATCATACGATATACTAACAGTGTTATTTTAACATATTTTTATGACACTTCCAATCTCCCCACACACGGCATCAGAATTTATAATTATGATAATTCTTCTCAAAGCTTTCGGCATTTAAATCTTTTATCCTAATCAACTCTACATTGTGACTGTGTTTCAGGTGTTCAGTGTGGAGTGAGTGTGACCTACTCCTCCACACAGGTCTGTGGCCTTAAAGGGGCATCAGTGGTCCTGCCCTGCAAATATTACTATTCTTGGGGTCATATATATATGAGAGGAGAGTGGTATGAAGAGAAAAGAGGGAGAGTCAGAGAACACAGTAACTCTGATTATCCTGACTGCAGTCTGAAAATAGAAAAACTTTCAGATGATCACTCTGGTGTTTATCACTTTAGATTTTACACGACTCTTCACACAAGTTGGATAACAGGCAGATCTGGTGTTACAGTCTCCGTTACACGTAATGATGAACATATACAACTTACAATTTGTTTTCAATTTCCTGATCATAATGGAAATGATATTCAAGGTTGAAGCCACAATGACTTCTAACCTCTCTATTCAGACCAGCAGGTGAAGGAGGGTGCTGTTGTAGGGAAACAGAATCAGACTGAACAGAACTCTACTGCAGTTGCAGTTCCAACAGAAGGTCAGTATCGTGTAGTCTTAATGAGAATACCAAAATGTATCTCTGCTTGTTCAAATTCAGCTATTTGTTTTCAAAATTCTGTTGAACATGTGATTTAATGCTTGTTTTGATGATTAGAAGGAGGAAGTTTGAAATAGCTGTGAATGTTGTCACCATCTTGTTGATAATGTTGCATGTATTTACGTTTCATTATGAAGTCTTTCATTTTCCCTTAAAAGTGGCTGGCATCATCCTCCCAGCTATTATCACCCTAATCATCATTCTTGCTGTCCTGCTGTTACTTGGAATTGTGTATATGAGGTGATTCAGTGAAATTTGCTTCCTCTGAAATCATTTTGTGCAAAAACAGGAATGCCCTGTATATTGCTAAGTGCATATTATTTCTGTATCTGAATTGATATAACTTTACCTCTGTAACTTAACATGCATATGTCCCATCTGTAAAACAGCAAGCAGAATGCTGAAATGACTGCAGATACAAGGGA
>NW_024879766.1:0-74983 GCF_900700415.2 Clupea harengus | reverse complement strand
TCCTCCATTCTCCATTGTAGATGTATTCACAGATCCCGCCATAGTATATTGGGTCCAAGACGTGCAGTGCAAAGTCCTTAGTCAACACATTGTAGCTAAAGGAATGAAATATTTATCATGTACCTTAGTTGTGATAGATATGCAATTCTTGTCCTTTTCTTTCTCTCACTCTTTCTTTCTCTTTCTCTCTCTGTGGGGTGTGTGTGTGTGTGTGTGTGTGTGTGTGTGTGTGTGTGTATGTGTGTGTGTGTGTGTAAGTGGGTGTGGGCACATCTCCAGTTTACCCTTGAGTCGCTCGTTCAGAGCCTGGGATAGGGAAGAGGTAAGAGCACTTGTCATCTCTTACATCCACATCCTCACACTCATCCTCATCTGTCCCGTCCTGACAATCATTCTCTCCGTTACATCGTAGATGCTGGCTTAAACACCTTCCTGCAGGCAAACATGTTTCATTCAATAACACCTATAGCGGGAACTAAATTGGGTGTCACGCTAACCAATCACCACAAGAGTTTGTGCAGCAAAATGCCTTAAAAAAAAAAACAAGCTTTTGAGAGAGGCAGAGACAAGAGAGGGAGACAGACCGAAGGATAGGTCATTTAAAAGGTACCCAGTCATCTAAATACCATTGAGAATACTAGCCTGTCTCTTTGCAGGAGTAACTTTCCCCGCACTGGTTCTGCAGCGGACACACTGCTCCTGCTGGACAAACCTTCTCCTCCAACTGGCTCCCCATGCACACCGTCCCCCCAAACTGGGACGGCTGCTCCAGATTCTTGAATCGATACTGGAGCAACATGCAAAGAAGATTTCTGAGCCTTACTGTTTTGAAACCCAAATTGACAGGGTGTTGTATGTGGTTGGATTAAAAAATACAAATAAAAATCACAATGTGACACTAAAAGACAACTTATACACTGAAATCATCCCAATTTCCGTCCACCCTGTCCTGAGCAGTTACGTCAGTTGTTTTAGGGGCACATACAGTTGGGTAGTTACAATACGACTTCCTAAATCACAGATCAATTTTGTGCTAGAGCTTTTTTTTAGACTAAACGAGCACATACCACCTGATACTGAGTAGCAGTAACATCTCAGAGCAAACTTACTGTTTTAGTCTTACAAGCGTCACAGGATGTCCAAGATGACCACCCCATCAGTCTGCAGTCAATGGGTGCTGGCCTGTTCAGACTCCTGGCGTTTCTCATTGTGTCATTTATAACCCTTTAAACAGGTAAGAACTGGTCAGATCCTAGTAACATATTTTATGTTTTCAGAATTGAATCCACATTTGAAAACAAATATGAGGAGAAAATACCTGTCTGCACCATGTTTCCCCCAAATAATAGTCCCACTTGTGAAACACTGATGGAGCCCAAATAAAAACAAACAAATTGCAATCTTTTGTATCTTCATTTTGGACAGTGGAGTCAGCTGTAGACAACTGGACATACAAATCGGCAGACAGTTGACACATGACAGCCTGGAGAACACAGAATCAGGCTGGGTGAATGATTGATAAAAAAGTAAATAACTGCGCTGTTTATTTACCAAGGATGAATCAATCCAGTTTGATGCAACCCTCTCTTTCTCTCACACAGACACGCGCAAGCTCGCTCATATCTTCTAAACCACCGTTATCTAGAATCTTGAACAGATCGGTCCAAGCACATGACCTGCACAGTACTCGACTCCTGTTCCTTTAAACATTTCCCATGGACCTTGTGCTGATTTTACAAAATAGGCGTATGCGTTGGTGTGCTACTGCCATCTACTGGAAACATTCACTCTGCACTCAAATGACTGATCAATTGAGAACTTGGGTCCTCGTTCGTTCGCAGTGGTGTAATTTACCTGGAAGGATAGCTTGTGTTGATGACGCGTGCGCAAACGTAATTTATAGTTGCATGCATTTGTTTGGAAAAGCCCGGGAGAAAAGATGAGTTCGGCGATAATCAATTCAAACAAGCATACAAACAAGCAACACTGTTTATCTGCGTCGTGAAATCATTTTAATCCCTCACTCAACAGAACCTGCACACGGTGAACAAAATGGAACAGGTAGGCCAACTGTTTGGAATGAGATCAGCTCCAGGCGGGAGAGAAATCAATCAATTAATCCAGTGTATATCATTACGTTACAATGTCTAAAAAAAGCAACATTTTTAAATCTCCTGTATTTTATGGAGATTCGTTGTGTATTTTAAGGTAAGATCTTTGGTATTTTCCAGTCATTCGAGTTGAAAGAAATACCTTACTATCTGTACGTTTCTTAAATGAACAATGAAACAAAAATAATTACTTGACCAGGAAGGCACCTCTGTGCACAAACTGTTATTTGTCCAGTACTTACTTACCCACTTACCATCTTATGCCACTCATCAGGATGCTCCTACCAATTTCAAATCTTTGAGGGCAAAGTTCCAGGAGTCAAAGGCAAAAGACAGACCTCCCGTTCCAGAGAGGCCAAAACGACTGCCTTCCACAGTGGTTCGCTACGGGCCACAACCTTCTTTCATTAGGTCAATCACACCAGTGGAGGACCAGACGCCCGTCTGCTCAAAGGCCACACTCAGGCATGACCACAAGCTACCAGTGTCACTACCTGTACACACCCTACAAACCACCACGCTCAGGCATGACCACAAGCTACCCGTGTCTCTACCTGTACACACCCTACAAACCACCACGCTCAGGCATGACCACAAGCTACCCGTGTCTCTACCTGTACACACCCTACAGACCACCACTAATCCGGCCACTGGTTCAACCCACAATCAGATTTCGAAAGCAGCCTTCAAACACCGCCACCTGCCCCTTGTGTTGCCCATTCCATTTTCAGGCGAGCTCAAGCTCCACTCTGTGTCCCCGCCTAATGGGGTGTCTTCACCAGTTAGAGGCAAGAAGAAGCCCATGATAATGCCTTTCAAGTCTATTGTTACGTCAAGATTTGGCAAGGGGCCTTTGGAGAATGGCGAGCACACCATCAGTGTGGAGAAATCCAAGGCAGTGAATGGGTTCTACACAAATGGTGAGAGTTTCAACCCAGGATCTGTCAGCCCAAGTCCAGAAAAAAATGCAACTTCACCACCAGCTGATGGGATGGAGGGTTCCAGCACAGAGGGGTGTGCATCGCAGACATCTCACCAGCGTGTCCTCAGCACCCTAGAAAAGGCCAAAAGGAAGTTCTCACCTAAGCAGCTTTTGGAGTACGCCAAGCCTAAGAGTTTTCACTCCCGAAATTCATCTCCGTCAGCTAGTCCCCCACCCCCACCTGTGGACTATGAGAATATGATCACAGAACCGGAGCCACCAGTCCCCCTGCCAAAGAGTATCCCACATACCATTCCTCTACATGCTCCTCCCACACCCCTTAAGAGCAATGGTGTCTGTCTTAGTAAGTGCATACAATCTCAAACTGTTTACATTGGATAAAACTGTGATTTCTGTTTCAGGAAATATGAAAAAAATAAATGATATTTACTTTGTTTTGGATTTTAGATTATGCCACAGTCAGTCGTAATAAAGGGAGTCACCTTGACCTGTCCGCTCAGGCTCCACCGGTGAAAATGCTTCCTGACTTGCAGTCTCTTGGCCCTAAGCCAGTGAAGCCCCCTAGACCCCCACTGGTCGACCTCAAGCCATTCAGCACCTCAAACGGTACAATTTCAGTTGTCTTATGAGGTGTATGCAGTTAAGTACATTAATACGAATTTTCATGACATTTTCAGACATGCACCAAGTAACATTTAGCCTCAAGACAAATCTATGTGTGAAACTCGACTAGTGATTCTGACTATGACTACCACTATGACGTATAGGCCTACAATGTACATCATGTTTTCACTTTCAGAGTTTGAACAAAATGGTTTGCTCACAGCAAGGGCTTCTGCATCATCTCGGGAGGTACATTTGGACCACCATGTGCTGGAAGCTCCTGTGTTCCCAGACTTTGACCACTCAGAACCAGAAAACTTGGACCACAATGCATTTGCTGTAGCTAATGTAGATATGCCTCCAGTGCCAACTGGAACATTGGGAGAAGGGGAGTTGCCACCACCTGATCTAGTACACTTGAACTGTAAGAGCTCCAGTGTACCTTCCACCTGCGGGCAGGTAGCTTCCGAAACTCCTGAACCTCCCGCCCTTCCTCACCATGCAGACACCCAACCAGTCCCTGTGCCAGAAACGGATGGCGCTGAGGAGATAAATTCAGATTGTGTACTGAGCAGCACACCGGCTACTGATTCTATTGTGACCAGTGAACTTGCCTCAGAGCAGAGGTAAGTGCCGTTCCAATGGATATGTTTTTGTTCTATGGCATTGACACAAAGTGCTCTCCATGCTTATCCTTTTCTGGCAGCTGGTGTGCACAAAACTAACAAACGTCTCTCCCGCCAGACCAGTTTATGCCATGACCCTTTTTAGAAACTCCTCTTTAGAATAACCTTTTATACGGCATTACTATGATCCTCTTTCTCACTGATGGCAAATTCAGCAATCATTCGGTTTTGCTGATTTCTGATGCTCTATGAACTTCTGGGATTCAACATTGTTTTTCACTTGCCATCCTAGTCCCAGCTTTTATGAACATTGTGACAACATATATGAAGATGTGGCCCCTGCGACCAAGTTCCCCTTCAGTCAAAACTCCCGCAAACACAAAGGAACCCCAAAGAGTAAGATGCTGTAAAATAATTTGACCAAACTTGCCATTTTGATCAAAGGGAAGTACAGTGGTGATTGTCCGTAAAGTTTTATGATCTTTCACCAACACTAACACCTTTTGCATGTCTCTTTACAGATCCATATGCTACTCCACCCGTGGTAAGTTCTATGTTTTGTTGCTCAGTATCTATGTGTCCATTCTAAATCTGTTTCAACTTGCCTGTCCAACATTTAAAGTGTTAAGGCTTTAAAAAAAAGCTGAAAGTTGCTCCATTCTGTTTACACCAGTACATTCATTGGCTCATATGCCTTCCTTCCTACTTGACAGAACGAGCTGACACGGAAGACCGTTCGGTCCATCACTGCCTGGTGATGTATCTCCTGAGACATTGATGTGGTTTTGTGTCTAGTACCACCTTGCGGAGGTACTCAACTATTTTGTCTATTATTACCTCAGGACTAAAGAAACCGGAGAACACATTACTTTGACGCGCAGAAATAGCGGCAGGTATTGTAATTTGAAGATGTTCATTAGCTAAGACCGTGAGGAAATGTCCAAGGGGAGGCTTACATAAGCGATGCCTGTCAGTACTATAATCTCCCCTCATTTGCTAATAGTAGAAAGGAGCGTGGGAGTCCGGAGACTCATGAAAAGAAAGAGCAGAGGAAGAAGGAGAAACAGCACCTAGAAAAAGAGAAGAAGGAGCAAAAGGAGAGACAAAAGCGAGAAAATGATATGAAAAAGAAATTTAAAGTAAGCTACAGCCACAACCACTGAAATATTATCAAAAGAATACCTAATTTAGTGCTTGCTGACTGTATTGACACTGTGCTCTTACAATGTAGATTTTGAGAAATAATGTTGCCTTGGCAGGTCACTGGACTGGAGGAGCCCATGTACATTGCTAAGGTATTGGTGGACAGCAAAGTCCGAAAGCACGATTTGCCGGTGAAGAGTGGCGACACAGTCAGCATCATCCGCATCACCAGCTGCCCCAAAGGCAAATGGCTGGCGAGGGATGCCACACATAGGTGTACGTGGTAGTATCTGTGCACACTTTATAGTCAGTGGATGTCGGTGGAGTGGTGGTAATACCGTGTCCCCTGTATGCAGATGGCTACGTGTCACTGAAGAGCTTGGAGCTGAACATTAAGGAGATGCTGGAGCTGGGGAAGAAGCCGTCTCAGACAGCTGGTCTGGCTGCTAATGAAGGGGACACAGTCAGCCTAGGGTGAGGATGCATGCCAAAACTGTTCCAACACGAGAAATGATGTCCTGTGATATTGCATGTGTAGTTTGTGCTCTCGTTGTAATTCTCAGTCAACTTACTTCACATTTGCAGGTCATCCACACCGAACCCCACACACAACAGCAGCTGTAAGTTTTTGTCCATATGTGTGTTTAAAAGCAACCAAATTTTGATTCATTTTGAAATACAGTAAACTACATTTGCCTGTACCTGTGTATAAAAAAATAAAGAACTGTCAAAATGTAAGGTGTACACTTAGAGTAACTCTTACTTGCATAGCATAGATTAAAGTTGGGTGTCTCTTCCCCTTAGTCTCTGATGATAGTGAGGAATGGACGTTTGACGAGGAGACACTGTCTCCAACCACAGACATGTGAGTGCCACATGCTGAGCGAGAGGGAGAGGGAACATTAGCTGTGCCTGATTGTGTGTGTTTGAACTCCATCGGAGTTCTACGTTTTAAGTGGTTGACTCTCAGTGATTGTGACAACTACACAAATCCATTTCAAGAATCAGCATCTTCTGCATATCTAACCTTTCATTAAAACAATGACATTACAACATTGAGTGCTTAGAAACATTTCACTAACTGTTATCTTTCAGGCCCGCGTGTCGATCGATGTCAATGCCAGAGATGTGTATGTAGACTTCCAATCCTACTCTCACTTTCCCCTCTGGACCAACTGTCCATCATTCAAATGTCCCACTGTGTCTCTTTACAACAGTTGGCAGTGATTGCAGTACGCATCAGACTCAACTTGATGACACTGTGAATGGTGTGACCGCACAGTAAGTATGGCCATGTTATTTTACTGTGATCCACCAATGAATGGGATCTGCTTGCTCTCATAATAAGATGAAACGAGTGTTTTCAGTGAATAGGAAACGAATATTTTAGCTTGGGAAAACAATCAAGAGAAGTCAGGCTTCAACCATTCAATTGGCATATTCCTGGTCAAATGTACTCGTCTTCTGTCGGCTACAGTATAATTCACTGAAAGCACTTAAAAATCGAATCTTTGTCTCACCTCATCTTCCACCCATGGTTGAATTTCCTATTTGCTTAGTCTAAAGGGGAAGGCTAATCTTTGTCTTTTGATTAGAACCAGGCATGAAGCACTTCAGAAGCTGGCCATTTTCTTTCAACAGTCAAGGGGAAGCTTTGATGATACCACTGACAATGGAGGAGCCACCCCAACAAAGTACAATTTGTTGAGCATATTTACCTTGCCTGCCATCTAATGTTACTGTTCTCAGACCTTGCCTGCCATCTAATGTTACTGTTCTCAGACCTTATTTTTAGTATAGTTAGGATTACATGCTAAAACCTTGACTTTTCTTTTTATTTATAGCACTGACAATACAGGTAAGTCCTTGCCACTGATTTTCTTCTAAAGACTCGTCTTTGTAGCAGTTTAGGTCTCACTGCTTGTTTTGTGCTCTGTTGTCACATCGAGCTGTTTTCGTGGAAGTTTCTAGACTTTGTTGTGGGAAAGAATCTGTCTATGTCTTCTGTCAACACTTGTCATTTGCAAAAAGTACAGATATATAAATGTAAACATTTCAATTATTTATCCTTCACCGTTGTCTTCCAATCAGACTTACTGTGTGCCGTGGAAGAGCACTTGTAAGTATTTGTAAAGAACACACACCACACTATTGAGCAAGTTAATTGTGATGTTGAAAGTCCATCAATGGGCTCAAAGGACCTAAAGGCATGTGAGGGTCATGGAGATGTTGACTCCAGTAATGTATCACATAGTGCAGAGGCGTATGAAAAGGCAGCCAGAACATCAGTTCTACTGTGTTTCTCTCCCCAACAGACAGCAACAGGGGGAGGATTTTGACCTTTCAGACGTGGCGTTTCTGCCTCCTCCAGAGCTGTACGCTGACACCTTGTGAAGTTTAACGGTTGAGTGGTGTCTGGTCTTCCCTCGCTGTCACCTGATCTATACCTAGCTCTTCGGGGGGGGGGGGGCAGCATTGTTCTGTGCAATTTATATAGGGGGGGGGGAAGGGGGGGGGTTAAAGGTTTAATGCTGTTATTGCATAGAGTTGAGAGGCACACACTGGCGACTTGCAAGCGCGGTAATGTCATTATGTGGCCACCAGGGGAGTGACATACAAGTACATGCAGACCAGACTTCAGCGGCAGATTCTTCTCCCTGACTGCTCTGATGGATGTAGTGAGTCTAGAAACACAGATGTTTTCTGTACAACTGTTCATTGTCAAAACAGCAATGTCATCAGTATGTCAGTGCAGGTTTTGTATGTATTAGTTAAGGACTTCTGGGGTTTGGGCCTTTGTGTGTAAACAAGGAAGGGAGAGATGTGTGAACCTCAAGGTCCCTTAATTTAGTATGTTCTCCAAGGTCAGTCCAATTTCATCTGAAAATTGCGCCAGGTGCACTGCTGATAAAATTATTGTGATGCATGTCTTGACATGTCTGGTGTTTTGCATCATTAGTCATGTGTGAGTATGTTGAGGAATGAAATCAACAGGCTGTATCAATGATCCAGTAAGATTTTTTTTTTTTTTTTTTTTTTTTCCCCACTCAGTTGCATAACTGTCTGCCTAGTTGATCACTTTTGTTTGGTGGGATGCACATTTATGTTTGTTTTGTTTTGTTTCCTCAAAGTCCTCCCCTAAATATCTTTAACGACATGTATTTTGTAAGTTCACAGAGTACTGTTATGTTTGTGTAAATGTAGATATATTAAATAAATGTAAACGTGTATAAAGGGCCTTGCTACTCGGGTGTTTGTGTTAATTGCATTTTTTTTATAGGTGCACATGAAAGTGATTTATGTTACAACAACTGAAGCACAGCATTTGTAATGAAAACGAAAGGCTACCTTCTAATGTAAGTGCCTGAGTATAGCGCAAACTTTGATGGCGCGGATTTGGGGAGAGAAGAAGGGGGCTGAACTTGATTTGCCACACTGAAGCCGGGCGGGTGGTACCAACGTCAGTTGGCTGTAGTTCACTTGGAGTGAACGGCATCGTGTTGCGCTGACATTAGGTTGACTCGCTTAGTTTGACGACAAAAATTCAATGCGTCTGATTTATAATCCGATGAAAAGTTTATAGAAATTTGCCCACTAGCGATTGTTGAAGTAGCAGTTACGGCCGTGAAGTTTCTTAGAGTAGCCTAAACGAAAAGCTTTGTTGTCGCTTCGGTCGATTTCTACGAACAGTCGAAACGTTTGAGAGTATATTTTTACCGAAAAGAAACGAAACATTTCAGAGTCAATGCAACGACTACTGTGTGAGAAAACAATGGTCCCGGAGACGAGAAATGGGGGGACTTCTGTGCTAAATAATAACAATGATGCTAAGGACCATAGTAGAAGAAGGTTGCTCATATGTTTGGATATTTTCTGCTTATTTTTGGGTAAGTTATGTCTCACATATATTTATATATAAACTAAAATTATTTTACACGTGCTAATGTCTTCATGTTATGAAACCTTTTGCGTTGTGTCTGAAGACTTGTCCTCCAGTGTATTCCCAAACATCCAGTTACTTATGACTAAAGTCAAATGTTAAGTGATGCTGATGGTTTGGTCTGACTGAGGCCAGAATGAGCTAAAGTGGTACTACTTTACATACAGTGTAGTATGTTGTGGGTGGTCTGTATCGATACAAATTACATTTGTTATGCTTCAGAAACTATGTGGGAGGATTGTCATGAGTGAGTGGATGATTGCGTTGCTTGCTAAATAATATTGCATGGTTGTGGGGCTTATTGTGTTGTCCAGCGCTACCCTGGATACTGTACAGTTCTCCTCTCCTCAATTTGAAAACATTACCAATTGTTCTCCCATAGGTTCAACTGTGTTCACTGGACACTGTGTTCACTTTTATGTTAAGAGTGAAGGCTCATACCTTAACTTTGCATTCACCTCATATGAATCAGGCCATGGTGATTTAAAATTATACATGGTGCTTCAAAGTGTTTGATTTCAGATGGGCGTGAATGTGTTGTTTTTTTTCCTCTCTCTGGAATGTTACTACAAAGTGAAATGTTTTCACTAGACCCGATGGTTTCACTTAGCATTTTCTCTCAAAATGTCTTGCATTCCATACTGGTTTCCTGGCCAGGCTTTCCCTCAAGGTGACATCTGGCACCCAGTTCTCTCCATTTCAGACATGTATGAGTGTCTAAAAGAAAATACCGGAAACGGTGTGAAAAAATGCTCAGAAGTTATGCTTGTGTGTTTGAGTAAGAGAGAAGGTATAAGAGGATATGGTTCCTATTTTCTTCAGGGACACTGAGGGACTCAGGTCATTGACATTTAAAATTTGACAATCAGCCATTTAAAGTGTTAAAAGAAGTAATACAGAATGATCTATTCGTCACAAGAGAGCAAGTTTGAAACCAGTTGTCATGAAACAAATAAATAATTTACACCAGCCAGCTTTCATTCTGTACATTTTAACCAACAGTAAAGTGCTTCACCATTTATGCATAGCTCACATGTAGTTTCTTTTCCACGTCACAGCCTCTGATCATTGCTATGTTGATTGTATCTGCACATCATTACCAAAAGTCAAAACAATGCTTCCATTGCCTGTCAACCAGGTTCTATTACACTGGACAGTCGAGCTGCTCCATTGTAACAGGTGGTTCAGAGCACTCTGTGTTATGGGGCTTTGCTGTTTGTGTGGATGGGCAGACACACATGCAGTCAGACCCAGAGTTCAGCCTGGGCTTTGGTGCAGCTGATCACTCCACATCACAACACTGTCAAGAGTGGTGCAGGTGGATGGCACATGTTGTTGGTGTCTGTCTTTACTTCCAAACACGCAAAGAACCCTCCTTCTGTTGTAGCTCCTCGTCCGCTAGGTGTCTGTGTGTTCACTCAAAAAAAAAACTCCTGCCTCTAAATGGGAAACAAGACTCAAACCAAGCCATAACAATTAGCCAATCAGCACGTTGCATCAGGAGCACAGAGGGAAGACGTGTCATTTGATTAGATGCTGGGCACAAATAGTAACAACCTTTTACCAGTATCACAGACTCTACCTTTAACTAAGAAGGCAAATATACAATTTCACTGATGCACTAACCACTAAAATAATCTGAAAAATAACCGAAAAATGTTGAATTGATTGCTGAGTTACCAGGTAGTGTTTTATGCTGTTTAGGTCCAATTTGAAGAAAACCGCGCTACGAAGTTGTCTTAACAGTGAACACACCAATAAAAGGTCAAGTCTCAGCTTGATTTGATTCCATCCAAACACACCATATGACCTTGGTTTAATACTCTCAGTTTTTACGGGTCAGGAGTCTGTTTCCATGTCAGGAATTCATAGTATAGTTTAGTCTATTTCCTAATGCGTTTTAATCTCCCCAAAGCCACCATAGCTAAAGCTGATTCTGTCCTGGTAGAAAATATGACCGCTCATGTGGTTTGACTTGAATCAGGATTAGGAATTGCCGCACCTACATGTTATAGGTCTAAAGATTTGGTGTATTTTTTTTAATTAGGGTTTTTTAGTGAAATTTCTCTGTAAATATAATCTCAGTAGAGGATCACATAGAACTGCCTGGTCAGATATGATGATCAAAAGACAAAGTGGCATCATATATCAGCTTAGACACTGCAGGTTATAGTATCTTAGTGGTGTTGCTCCCATAAAAATCATCTCAACCGAGAGAGCACCATCATGTCGGCCTCCCTACTGACTTGACTTTCAAGTCTATTGCTCCAATAGGTTTCTCAAACACAGGCCAAACATTTCACAAGTGCCAGTGCTGTGTGTTTTCCCAAAGATTTGCCCTGTGTAGTTGTGGAAAGGGTTTTTTTTTTGTGGGCTTGCTGTGTTTAGCCCTGTGTGTGTTTAGCTGACCTCAGAGAACGCCCAACAACAAGCCAGCAGTGTTTTCCCAGCGAAAGATGTGGTTGGTGGGGAGTGACCACAACGAGGAAGTGGTGGAAGCACTTGAATAATCACTGTCCTCCATGTGAATGACAACTTGGAGGCTCGCTTGAGAGAAAAATTGCTATCGTCTTAACGTCCTAATTCTTATCCTTTGAAAGTAAGAGGGGTGGAGCAAATATCCCCAACCAAGGATAGACTGGTGCAGCGCCTCAACAGAAGCGAGGAGGACCCTGTTGGGAACAAGCACTTCAGGTGGCGCAAAATATGCCCTTTCCAACAGGCAAGCCAGGCCGTTCTTTAACTCTTGAAGTTGTGGCTGTAAGAAAGGTGAAATGAAGAATAGGTTCAAAAACAACTAAACAATCAAACTAAAAAAATCTTTGTGTTTGACATATTCGTTTCTAAGCTAAATCATTAAGGTCATATTGAATATTGTTACACTCTTTACAGTCACTGTATTGTTTATGATTAATAAACAAAAGGATTAAGCTTTTAAAACTCTACATAAAATGCATTAAACAGACGTGATATAAAGTCTAGCCTAGTTTGTGATTTCCTACTCACACCATCACTGAATTCACCATTAACTATTCACCTGAACAGTTTATGATGTTGTGTATGGCATCACTGTAATCCTTGCCATCTAAACATAGAGGTAGGCATCACCTTGTCTGTGTTATCATGTTTGGTTGAGGAGATATGATGCAGAATACATAATTCAGTCATGGCGGAAAGTAAATTGGCCACCATGAGGCGTTTTTGCAATAACTCCTTTAGTGTTGATGTTCAGGGTCTGTACAACTGTAGCAAATTTCATGCTTTTATGAAAAAACATATCACCTCAAACTACTGGACTACTAATCGTGCTTCTTCTGATTGTCAGTTTGAAAAAACAGAATTTAAAAACCCTTCTCCTGAACTGGATTTTAAAAACACTGTTCAGTGATTGTTAGCTGAATGAAAAGGTAGCCTATGTGGAAGTAAGCCGCTACAGCTCTGGCTGTAAGCTAATCAGCTTAATGTTGCCATAGGCTGATGCCATACTTCTCAAGCTTAGTTTGACCTCCGGGGCCTTTAGTCATACAAAATGTCAATGGAAAACCTAATTTAAACAGCATATCAAGAACTGCCATGGCTCTCTTCAGAGTAATAGCACATTGTAAACTCATTATGGAAATATATAGGAATCTTAATATTGTATAGAGCCAGGGTGGGTATTCTCTATCTGCTTAGACTATGAAGTACTGTGCACTACATTGATCTGGAAATCGTTTCTTCCATGCTTTCCTTCCTAGTTTTCCCTATCAATGTTTTTTAAAACGGTCAACAATGCATTGAGCATGCATGTTTATTCGGTTTCATTGTCTGTGTTGGAAAGATATGAACCTGCCAACCCATTCTCAGTCCGGACAGTGGTTGGACACAGACTGGGGAGGAGGGCTTCACCGACCACGACAGAAGTCATAACAGTCTGTGTAGCAGCCCTGAGTTTCTCCTGCACGTGTATACACTTGCCCTTTGAGAGTACGAGCCACCCCAGAGAGTGGAAAATTTGTGTGCGTTTATTTAAACAGTAACCACTATTAAGCCCTGGACCGGGTGGGTTTGTAGCTCTCATCTTGGGGGCTATGGACTCTGTTATGCTGTCATATTTGCACCCGTGGGGCTGGCTGTGTGGGGACAGGCTTGACTGTCATGACTGACTAGAACTGTAGGATTACTGTTTAATTACTCGGCTCCTGGCCTGCGTCTGATACACCAAACATTCAGCTCCTGGCCTGGCCTGGCCACTGGCCTTCTTTGAGCACTGCTTGCCTCTGCTCCTCTACTCCTTTGCACACATTTGACAGGACAGGAGAGTTGATGCATTTTAAAGTCAGTCACTGGAATAGCCAGTCGTTCCTCTTTTCCTCCACTTTTATTATGACAGGCTACATTGGTTGAGTTCAGTAGACGTTAGTGAACTGTTCTTATCCTCACCATTATGCAGTGGGCATGGGTCAGCCATCAGCCTTCTATTCGTATATATGTATATACCATATGTACAGAGGAAGGCCACACATTCACCCCAAGTCGTTTCTGATCGCATGCTTGAGGTAACACGCCGTGCATATGTCTCCACTTCAGGTGGAGGTTTAGTGCCAGTAGGTTTTTGCTTTTGAGGTTTCACGTTTCAGTCTACATCTCATCTCGTTAATTTAGGCTAGTCCCTAACGGGAATATTGTGTCCGGCTTCCTGGTATTGCCATTATCAGCGGAGCTGTTGAGAGTGTGTAATGTGAGATGGCTGCAGCTGGCCTCTGAGGGCTGGGCTGGATGGGGGAGTTTACAGAGCCTCGGGGCTCTTTGATGTAAAATAACAAGCACACTGGCAGAGAGTTTGGGAAAGCAGAGTAGTCTTTCACAAACAATCTTTAATCTACTGTTTGGAACAAGATAATGTTTGTTGTCAGTCAACGAGGTGTCTGTTTAGTTTGGAGAAAACGAATCTGTTCTGAATAACATCACATCATACTGGCACGGATAACACCCTCCAGCACTTCATTTCAAGTTTATAGTTTAGCTCTCTTTTCCTGTAAATACCCTTTGATCTTACCTAGGAAAAACAATTACAAAATCGTTTGAAATGTCCAAGATGTGTGTTTTGTCAAGATTGTTGGACATTTTCCACAAATAAATACTCTCCAGCAGGTTCAGTTGTTTATTCATTACAGTGTTGTTGATCCATGGAAGCTGGGGGGGGGGGGCACTGTAGATAATGTTGTCTCCTCTCCTCTAGTTATCTGTATTGGGATGAATCCAAGGGGCTCTACTCTCTCTTTCTGTGTTTCATGAGGGGGAAAAGTGAGGCGTTGTCAGAAATCTCTGACCCCAAATGAGGATATCTCCTCAAATCATCTGAAATTCAGACCCAGGCTTTGTGTTTACATGTTGTTGATCTTGGGCCTTTGGAGAGAAAGAGGGCTGGGGTTTTGGATGTAGCAGGCGTGTAGCACTTTCCATTAGGGGTAGAGATGGGGGGGGGGTTTACCACTGAATAAAAAATCAGTAGGGAACCATGTAATCCTCATAGGAAAGTAAACATGCAATGATGATTATTTGAAAATATACCCTCTAATCACTCTGCATGCCCAAGTTAACTTCAAGCATCTTATTAACCATTTGTATTTAAGAATTAAGCAAGTTTGGTCTGGCGTACTGTTATTAAGGACAGGACAATAAGTGTAGTATGCACGTTTGATTGGGTTTTTATGTAAGTATATAATCTGACAGCAAAACAACAAAATCTGGTATCGTTTAAATTAGAAAGGGTACTAGCAGTGTGTGTCTGTTATGGGTTAGAAAACAGCAAGATCAAGAAGTAGTTTACTTGTCATCAAAACCACTAGTAATTGCTCTCGCAGTGCTGAGAAAGCTTTTAAAATGCAAATAACTGTACAATCAGACTGTCAGTGAATCGGTCAGGCTCACAGTGAATGCTTCAGTAGGATGGGAGCGGGAAGTCGCAATTACAAGTCAAAACCAGATTTGCAATATATCAGCATGGTCTGAATTCAGTTGATGTGGTTTTTTTTTTGTGTGTGTTAATGTACCCAAAATATACATGCATTGAGATTAATGTGTTCAGGTGTGAGTGAGTGAGCCTGCCTGATAAAATATGTTTTTGTGTTTTTGTCTTTATGCATTCTGAAACGCCCGACCTTTGTGCATGTGTGTGTGTGTGTGTGTGTGTGTGTGTGTGTGTGTGTGTGTGTGTGTGTGTGTGTGTGTGTGTGTGTGTGTGTGTGTGTGTGTGTGTGTGTGTGTGTGTGTGACATTCACGTGTGTGTGTGTGTATGTGCATGTGTGGATGTATTTGTTTATGTGTTTATATATGCATGCACGTCTGACATCCGTGTGTGTGTGTGTGTGTGTGTGTGTGTGTGTGTGTGTGTGTGTGTGTGTGTGTGTGTGCAGTGATGCTCACATCGGTCATCCTGCACTCCGCCTTCAGTCCCTACCAAAGGGGCTTCTTCTGCGGCGACAGCAGCATCGGTCAGCTCTATCAGAGCAGCACAGTGTCCACCCCACAGCTGGTGGCAGTGGGGCTGACTGTGCCCATCTCATCTGTAAGTCCCGAGGTGGCACAGCGCCAGGCTTGTGGGGCACAACAGCCTCAGAGCAGGGCCTCATCACAAACTCACAGCACCCGTCTCCCTTGGCACACCAGATCTCAGATCAGATTTTAGGCCGAGATCACTAGACCTCGGTTTTATCATTTCTTTTTTTCTCTTATGGAATTGGCTTGGGAAAATTAATATTCAATTCATTGTATTATCATATAATTTAGCGTTCAGTTCAAGTAAAGGGTGATGTGTGTCGTGTGTTGTGATGAGGCACTGGACAGCGCCTGATGCTCCTTGGCCACACCACGCTGTAGCCTCTGCTTCTTTGACACTCTCTGACCTCTCTCTCTCTTTTCTCTCTCCCACCCTCTCCTTCTCTCCTTCTTTCACTCTCCCTCTTTCCTCTGCTTCTGCAGCTGGCCTGCCCTTCCTGATCATAGAGTCTAGCGCTGTCAAGCCCTACCGGCGAGGGTTTTACTGCCACGATGAGTCCATCAAGTACCCGTCCAAACGCGGAGACACCATTAGTGACGCTGTGCTTTCCGCTGCAGGCATTCTTATCGTCATCCTCTCTGTAAGTCTCCTCTTCAGTCCTGTTGCTTTCATTGTTCTCACTGCAGGCTGATGCTGCACCTCCCCCTCTTAAGGGTTTTTATATTCAAATACAAATGCTTCAGCAGCACTGTGCATAACTCAATGGTTCATCTGTGGGAAGACATTCAGCATTCCATGTTTGTCTGGTAAGATGATTTGTAACTGACATTTATAAAGCCACAACCAAAAAAACATCTGTTTTATGTTTATTTACTTAACTGACATTTATTTTATGTGATGTTTTGATTAATGATGAATCAAAACATAGTCCAATTAACATTGCAGTTGATCATGATATACACTATTGTCAGTTAATTGAATGTCTACTAAAAGGTTTTTATATATATAAAATTAGAACTGGTATTCTGAATCCTAACCAAACTTTACAGAATGTGTAACCCTCTTTTTGTAGGTTAGGATTGTTACATTGTGACATAGCCTTTAGACTGCATGGATAATTGAGTTTAATTGGGTGAAGTTCACAGCTGCAAACAAGGCCACACTTTAAAGCACACAGATGTAATCCTCATTCTATTCAAAATGTGTTTTCGATGTCAGACTTTAAACATGACTGACTTCAAAGTCATTTTATCCACTGATCTTTTGTAGACTGCAAACCAGATGTTTCTCTCCCTCTGTCTCGCGCCTTCACTCTTTCTTAATCTCTCCCTCTCTTTCTCCCAATTGTTTTACTCCTTGAGTAAATTGTTTACTCCAACTTTCTCCTTGTTGTTTCTTTCACTCTTTCTTGCCGTCTCTCTCACACACACACACACACACACACACACACACACACACACACACACACACACACACACACACACACATCTGTTCCCAGCATTCACTTGATTTCTTTCATTTCTCTTTCGCTGTGAACCCACTCTGTCTTTGGGCTCCAAAGGCTGTGGTGGGAGAAAAGCAGTTATCAGTCCTCCACGATCTCTCCTAACCCGTTCCCAGCACTGTAAAACCTTCTATTTTTTTTGATTGCGCTGGGATAGCAGGTAGAAAGCTCCCAGATGGGCCTGTGAAATCAGACCCCTGAGAGCCGGGAAAACAAACGCGTCTGGCTGCGGATGTCAGACCCAGGCCCTAGCTCAGCATTTCTCCTGATTGAAAACAGCAGTGCTGCCCCCCCCCTCTCTCTTTCTCCCCCCCTCCTTTTTCTCTCTCTCTTTGCCCCCTCTCTCTCACTCACCTCCTCAGCCTCAACTCTCTCTCCCCTCCTCTCTCTACCCCCCTCTCTCTCTACCCCCCCCCCCCTCTCTCTCTCTCTCTCTCTCTCTCTCTCTCTCTCTCTCTCTCTCTCTCTCTGATTGAAGGAGAGGGGGGACGCTGAACAGACACGCACAACAGTGCTGCATTGGCCTCACTGCTCCTCCCCCCACCACTCACACGGGGCCTGTCAATCATCCTCCTCTCTCCCCTCATAATACTCCTACCCCAGACAAGCAGTTATATATCATTGCACCGGGATCCTAGATTAGTCAATGTGGACATGGTCTCTCTCATGCCCTTTCACATTAACCTTAATATCAGTCATGTTTGGGTGATTAAAATGAAAGGAAATAAGAAACATGTGTGCACTGTTTACACTAGCCTAGTTACACATCGTCGGAGTTACTCTCTGGCAGCATTTGGCCTTGGGCATAAATTGGATATGTAGTCCCTTTCTCAGATGAGTTGACATGACGGCCAAATCTTCTGAACAGTTTCAGATGATTATGTCTGAAAGCCTTAATAATATCTGCCTTGCTCCTGTCTGTCTTTTTCCCTTACCCTCTCTTTCCCTTACCCTCTTTCTAGCTCTTTCTAGGCTACTCTCCTAAATGTGTATGTGGCAGGGTATCCTATCTTTGTATAACAAACTGGCAAAACTTTTGCGGAGTACAGAAAAGCGTAAATCTTGTGTGTCTGAATGCATATTGAAAGTTACCCATTTGCATCCTTCTTTGCTGCGTGTCTAGATCGTCATTGGCGAGAGCTACAGAATCCACTATCTGCATGAAGGTTCCAAGGCGTTTGTACGGAACCCGTACATCTCTGCCCTCTATAAGCAAGTGGGTGTGTTCATCTTTGGCTGCGCCATCAGCCAGTCCTTCACCGACATTGCCAAAGTTTCAGTGGGCCGGCTGCGACCTCACTTCCTGGACGTGTGCAAGCCAGACTTCACCACCATCAACTGCTCGCTAGGCTACATTACTGAGTACACCTGTCAGGGGGACTACAGCAAGGTCCAGGAGGCCAGGTAAACAAATCACTCTCACCGGGACTCACTGAACAAGATCTATATTCACCATTGAGGGGATTGACAAACACTGGTTTGAAGTGAATGCTTATGTTGAATTTGTTATTGATTGTACGGTGTTGATCTCTTTTCCAGAAAGTCCTTCTTCTCAGGCCACGCATCCTTCTCTTTGTACACCATGCTGTACCTGGCAGTGAGTCTCTCACACTCTTACTTACTTGTTAAAAGTGATAAATAAACATAACCACCCATAAAATCACACACATACAGACAGACACACGCATACAGACAGACACACACACACAAACAGACACACACACACACACACACACACACACGAATATAGTGTTTTTAATCTAATTTAACCCCCTGTGTCTCTTTGTCCCGCACAGTTCTACCTGCAGTCACGTTTCACCTGGCATGGCGCTCGGCTGCTGAGGCCGCTGGTGCAGTTCACCCTGCTGATGATGGCCTTCTACACCGGTCTGTCCCGCGTCTCCGACCACAAGCACCACCCCACCGACGTGCTGGCCGGTTTCTTTCAAGGAGCCCTGGTGGCTTATTGTATTGTACGTCGGCACCCTCTATAAATACGTCTTTTCATTACCCATTGAATAAACTTCCATGACTGTTAACAAATGACCACTGATGCATGCAGAGTTTTGGTTAACGCGACATGTTCTGTGTTGTGTAAAGCCCACAGAGCACATATTTAACCCGCGTGAAGTTACTTACTCCAAAGATGTATCTAATGTGACCAGTCGTGTTGTAATCTCATCAGGCTTTTTCTCTCTCTCCAGGTATTTTATGTATCAGACCTTTTCAAGTCAAAGACACGGAAAACCTTACTGCCGGTAACTCCCATCAAGAAAGATCTCCATTCAGCGGGAGACATCAGGGACCACCTCACCAACCACTTGAACTTGGCTTGAGCTTCAGCTCACTCACGAGTGGACGCACCTACACTGGACAGTCTCTCAACCATACACTCACACTGCTTTGCAATGACCACATGATCTGTGAATTCAAGTCAGCAAGAACTGTGCTGCTCATCCACACTAAGGGTTGTAGCAACTGGAAGAGGACATTTAGACGCGTTCTGTTTGGCATGTCGTTGTTTTAATCCTGCACCTCAGACAAATAAGTGCACGGTCATATAGGATTGTCTTGAGAAACATTTTTGATGTCTCTGTTACAAAACTCTAGTGACATGATTGGCCTCAGCTGTTACAGGAAGTACACTTTGAATTGTATGCCACATAGTTAATGTTTATAACCATTTCTCTCATGACAAAACAAATTCCTAGGCCATAGGAAGGATTATTTGACTGTTTATATATGAGACACATGCATAGTATATGATATTATAGCATATTCATTCTTAGTAATGTTACGGTGTGGCAAATGTTATGGTGAGAAAACGTCTCTTTTTGCGAGGAGAACTTTAGTTGCCCCAGATGCATAAGCTGGTGCTGTATTGTCATGTCCTTGGATAGGACATCTGAGTGAAAAGAAACTATATATGGAGGGGCACATTTAGTGTGTGGGCCTGTTTCTGCTGGTTGGGAAGCGCCCTCATGATGAAAACATCTATTTTTTATCATTTTGAATTGTGATATTGTGGTAACATGTCTGTGAGTGTGTGTGACTAGAAATGTCAGAATCGTGACCACTGACAGTAAGTTTGCCTGTCAGGTAAATGAAGGAACTTCAGCACAGAGACCATAGATTGTGCTCATAGATCTAACTATATGGTGATCTTTATGAAAGAAAACTGTGGATTTCATTTCCTGTGCACCACTTTATCAATAATATTTTATATTTGTGCATAGGTTGATTTGTTTGTTTTATGTTTTTGTTATATTAGTATCTATGTTGATTTCTTGTTTGTTAGCATATGATAACTTTGTACAAAATGCTAACTGAATATTTTTACAATATTTTATTTTGGTATGTTACAGTTTTGTAACGTCATGTATCCTCAAAACCACAATCAGTATTTTCATGCTTATGCACAGACCTGTATGAAAAGTATTTCTGAAATGCCTTCCACTGCTCTTAACAGGGCACCATACTCTGTTGCTTTTCTAAGAAAAAAATCCTAAACAGATTCCTAAAGCTGGTATGTAGATTCCTTAGCTTTGCTGTGTACTGTAAGAATCAAGATATTTCAGGGTATGTGAAGATCATGGACAAAAACATGATGAAAGTATAAACATGAGTAAATCTTTGGTGTATCATAACTCTGTTTGGTTTGGTGTCTGGTCTGAAATGCTTAAAACAACACAATATTTAATGAAAGGTACAACCCCCCCCCCCCCCCCCCCCACACACACACACACACACACTTACACACACACACACTTCCCCCCAATCCCCCAGCCCACCACTGCAGGAGTTTCTTTTCCTCTGTGAAACTTAATTCTCTGCCAGAGCCGTAAGGAATTCTTACAGGAAAGGCTCTCCTCTTGGACAGGGCGAACCCCAACGTTTAACTGCTTTCAAGCTGAATCCTCTTTCTTGTGGTTTCAATCAGAGCTGCACTGAGCGTTCAAACTATAATTGGGTCCCCTGGCCTCTGCATTTGAGATAAATATATCCCTCATTGCATTCTTACCACTTTTGGCTGTTTGATTCGTTGGACTTCCTGAATGTTAACATCAGTACTCATCACTCAAATTGTGTGGAGATGCATGATTTGCACGTCAGTGAGGGGGTGTTATGTACACTACATGGAACAAAACCAAGGAAATTCTTGTTTGGCAAGGGTATGGACCGATTCCTCTTTAAATGCACTGTAGTGAAAGGTAGTTATGACCTCCACTTGCTCCACAAAGGGCGATCATAACGGGGTTTTTTTCCACCAATTTCTGGTCGACGGTGTCATATACTGTACTTTCATTTGGCTCACTCAAAACAGTATTCAGCAGCCGATACATGCCTGTGTGAATAGCAAATGTTAATGAAATGTTGCAAGGTCATTCATCACAATGGCATAAAATAACTATTTACCCAATTTCAAACAAATAAGCCATGACATGATGCTAGTTACGCTGTATTCATAACGTCCATAATTAAATGTTATCCCAAAGAGATAACTGCAGTATTGACACTGCATTGACTTTGTGAGCATCAGTGTTATAAGCTTGTCAATACATTTCATCCATGCCAGTACCTACACAACTACATACGCTTGAGCCATGTATGAACTACTACTAAACTGCGAACTGCAATAATGTGAATAACATACTTAGTGGTGAGCTCTTTGGAAACTATTCCATCACCCACCACCCAGCACTGCACATTGCCAAACACCAAATTCTGAGGGTAGTTTTTCTTATTTTTCCTTTTTTTTTTCATCGGAATTTGCACAAATTGCCTCCACATGTTTCAGAAGAGGTCTTCTGGGAAGGGGCCCAGGAGCACATTCTGCTGACTTCATCAAGTGCAGCCTCTCTGATGCTCTCCATATGGCCACCTGGCAGACGGGCCGATGGCTGTGGATCTACTACACTGCCACAGATGGAGTAATGTGGTATCATCCAATGATCTGGCATGCACTATTAGGTGTCAGTGGACCTAGCGGATATGAATGCTGTATCTTTTGAATGGATGTTTGTGTAGGAGAGAGACAGAGAGATAAAGAGAGAGAGAGAGTGTTATTCTTATCAGAGACTGCAAGAGTGGACCTGTGTAATATGCATGAGTACTGCATGAGTAAAGAATGATGATCATAAAAGTCCATCCTAAATATAAAGTCCATTAAATTCCTTCAGAATCAGGAATTTCAGGAGGCAATGGAGAATTTCACTGACAAAGAAAGGCCCGTTCTGTAGACAGTGTAGACTGGAAGAGGTATCTATCAGATATTATTTTGTCTTTGGTGTGGTTTGACCTTTATTGATTAAATTAATTTATGGAATACATTTGTGACCATATGGTAAGTTCCCCAATACTTGGTATGTTACCCAATTAAATGGATTTAAACCGAGGCTGTTATAAGCAATAAATAATTTATTTCAATACAGATCTTGTGTTCTTTACGTGGCAGGAGTAACAAAACCCGATGACGATACATACATCAGACTTAAAAGAAAACAAACAAACACATAACATAGGCCCAGGGGGCCAACCCAGAGTAACTAGGGTAACACGACTAGAGTACCTCTGACCACTATTCAGCCATACGTGATGAATAGCACACTCATGCACACACTAGGGTAATACTGCAAAGTGCAAAACGGTGAGGTCCAGATAAATCACACAGAGAACAACCTTATACAGGTCATGTCAAACTCCACTCAACCACTAGGGGGGTGTTCACACAGCAACTTAAGGGGCAGAATAGTACCATACATGTACCAATACAGTGTTACCTTGCCACTCGCCCTGAGTTAGGCACCCAGGCCACAGAAATGGGTGACAATGATACAGCTACACGTAACAACGAGACACGTGGCTTCAACTAGGTAAGTCAATACACACAGAACTACATCAAAGAAATAAACAGGAGGAAAACAGTGGCCAGACTATCAACTGTGTGTCAATTGCTGCTGTGATCTTGGCCTTGACGGTCATACCAAAGGAAGGACCCAGGTGGACATGGGGAGGAGGGACCCACGTCAGCTTGGCGTCCCTTGTTAACCCCAGTAGCCAGGGGAGACCTCTTGTAATACTATAGTCCAACAGGGCAATGCCTAACGTGAAGTTCCGGCATGAAACTCCTGACAAGGTGCAGCTAGCGTCTTACTCCAACCAGTGACGGCAACGTGCGTTTTAAACAATCGGCGAGAGCATATCCTAGTTTATCTAGGCGGAAGTTACAAGCTCATTATCGCTCAATTAACTGACAGGTGGGTGTAAGCCAGTGAATATCTACGTGGGCTGACCCTATCACACATTCAAAAATTCTGATGTCAGAGAGACTATAGAAATATGAAGGAAAAAAAACACATCTAAATAAATGAACAAATGTAGCTTCACTGTAGAAGCTAACCAGGATCAGTTTTGCTAGTCAATGTAACAACATTCATTTAAATGCATGCTATTGCACACAGAAGATGTACTGAGCATTGGCAGGATGCTGGTGGGTGACTATAATAATTGTGCTCTATATGTTAGCCAGTTCTGCGTTTATGTGACAGCTGGTCCTGTCACCATACACTGTACCATAAAGTTATTCAGGTAAAACCAGATCTCAGATTTGATAGGAGTCACTATGTTTAAAAAAGAAAAAACTTCAGGAACCTCAGGTGTGAACTGACCTGAATGCTGGATGTCAGCCTAGTCCCAGCCAACCGTGACCTTTGGCGCTCTATTCTCCTGGGGGCCAGAAAAGGAAAATCCTGTTTAGCATGACCAAAACAACATTCCCTGTGGTTATTTACTCAGGAATGCTGATGGGCCTGGCCCACGTGCCACCAGACGCTGGGTCCTTAGAGCTTAGCTATCAGGCACCTGATCAGGCACCCTGGATGCCACAGCACAGAGGCTGCTGTGTTGAGGATTGCCTTGAGACACTAGCGGGGTTTCCATCCAACTCATTCGCATATTTTAAGAGCATTTCGGAATATTTGGCTAGAGGAAATGTGAGTCTGTGCACTTTAACATCAAATTATTCGTTATGCGATACTCTCCTAATCAAGGGAGGAGTTGTGAACAGCTGTGGATTCAAAACTTGAGATTGTCTGGCCAATTTAAATGGAAGCACATAATAAAATCTCAACAAATGCGATTTGATACAAATAAATCCGTTTCCATCAACCTTAGCCACATTTTACCCGATACAAATCGGGAGTTAATTCACCCCCTCTAACAAATCGATTTTTTATTCAACTTTCAAGCATTTCCACTTAGGATTTCCTATTCGAATGGTCAGAATTTGCATTAAAAAGGTTGATGGAAGCCCAGCTACACTTACTGACACTTACTATCACCTTGTTGATTCTTTCAGTGGGTCTTGAGTAAACCACCTCAGGCACAAACATAAAAAGTACATACAAAAGATCACAGTACAAAAAAAAAACAACAACACACAAACAAAACATATAAATGATCAATCAGTAACACCATTTAAAATGGAGAGGCAGACATCTGCGCACCTTGGAAGTTTTTGCAGGTGCAGTTATTAAAAAATAACTCTGAGGAGCGTCTCCCGCCCGACATGTGAGTTCAGTAAGAGGTGATGCGTCACATAAAGAAAACAGTGTTGTTACTTCTTTTCTGTTCTTGGATACCACCATGCTCTAAAACCTTCAACTGAGGCTCAGGGTCAACATTAATTCAGCTTTATCTAAGCATCTTGTGTAAGCTAAACCATGAATATCTGTCTGCTCCTTGGAATGCTGTTCTGTAAATAAGCGCCTCATCACTGTCTCTATCTGTTGTTTAGGGTGGATCTTCACTTCCATAAACGGAAGATGAAAGCCAAAGAGCCGGAGGATGAAAATAACGTGGTATGGTTCAAAATAAATATATAAAAGGCGACTTGGAAGCGAAAAAAAACAAATGGTCAAGAAATGGTAGTGAGACGTTCTGGAGGTTGATGATGATGACACATGGTGTATAATTCTATTCTTCACACGTTAAACTAAACTCCATGTTTATTTCATGTTTGCCAGCAATAGACACTGATGCATGGTGTGCACTCCATATATTACATTTTTAACATCCAGCAGAGATTAATATTGCTGAAAAGTTGAACAACAGGACAGTGGTCGGAGACAAATTCAAAGTGAATGTATGAATGCCTAAAAAGCAAATCAGCTGTTCTTCTTGGCAATGATAACAACTGAATCGGCAGATATTGTAATAATGGAATGTTATTACTGTATAACCTTTGTTTTGACAACCACCGCCTTCCTGTTATTTTTCATTACAGAGACTGTGACCCCAAAGTGTGCATAAAATTACTTTTAAAGTATTCACTGGTGTTTTATGAAAGTTGTGTCTGGGAGGACTATTAACAGGGACATATTTACAAAGATTCTTTACTGCTGCAGTTATTTACACTATTGATTGTATTGCTCTCTCTCTCATTCTCTCTCTCTATCTCTCTCTTTCTCTCTGTGTGAAAGAGAGACAGAAAGAGAGAGTGCCAGAGAGAGAGAGAGAGAGAGAGAGAGGTGAAATAAATGTTTGCAAGCATGTATTTGAACTTCACCATGATCACGCCATTACTCTTAAACAGCTTTCATGTGAAATCTAACCTCCTTGACGTTCTGTCCAGACAGAAGTACTTCCCTAGAAAAACAACCCCGCCTTTCCTTCAGCCCGGTGTTATTATATCACCTGAGAACCCTCTGACCTGTTGGCCTCAATTGCAGTCCAAACCCCATTATTGACCCTCATCTGTGGGGGTGTGGGGGTACACTTTTGATGTTGATTTTTTAAATTAATTATCTAAAAAAATGTATTTATTGAATGACAACATTTTGACTGTATGTTACTGTATATAAATTCATAATATAGTAAATATACGTGAGCTAAAATACACATACAGACATATAAACAAACTGTTGGGAACAATGCTGATTAACTACAGACCTGTACAATGTTTCTATTTGCAAACATGCTGTTCTAGAGGAACATATTTCAAATACAATTCATCAGTGCTGAATGAAGAACACTGGGTGGCACTTATTAATAACATGCCACTGCATTTTGTGGTTCTCCATCATGATGTCAAATATTTGTTTAGTCTTACAATTTCCTATATCCATGAGTCAATTGCTGGGGCTCATAAAACAGGACTCTGCCTGTTTGCAATATTTTTATGGTCCCTCCATATTTGAACTGTTTCCTCCATACCTCAGCCTTTCAGGGAAAGCCCAGTGGTCCCATTAGACTAAATTAATGGGCCTTGCTTTAGAAGGGTACATTTTACAATCCGCATAGTTTTCGTTACCTTGCTGCATTTTGGCAGCCCAAACGTGACCTTCCTGTTACCCTCCTTTGGGGTGTACTTCATGAGAGGGCTTGTTGTTTTCACCTGTGTGAGTTTAGCAATAATATTCATGGCCATGGCAACCTTTACACCAGGATATGTAGAGGTCAGGTGGAGTAAGATTAAAGGGTCTGGAGCTCAGAGGCATATTAAACGAGTTTGAGCTCTGTGTTAGCTCTGAGAACCTACTTTTTATAGTTTGGAATGAATCAAAGCATCTAGCGGGCGTTTGGAAGTACATTTTGTTCAGAGGAAGTTTGCATAGACTCAGAGGTCATGGCTTCAAAACAGTCGAATTAAAGTGTTAATACTGTTGCTCATTCCAGTACTACATTAACGTGTATATTAGTGCATTCAGAAAAAGTCAAAGAGCTATGAATCAAAATGTCATTTTAAATATGTACAGTATGTAAGCCAGCAGACTTCCAACATAATACAACAAATACAAATAAAGAGGGATGCAATTATATCATTTTCAATCATTGTTTAGATAGCAGTCTTAAAGCTGGAGAAGCTTTGTTATTAACTCCATTTATTCTGCCTAAAAAGTAGCTGTAGAAGATGCCAAAGCCTCATCTGGACGCCAGCGATAGGCTTTCTGCTCAGCTGGGATGTTGACAGGCCTAAGCTTCTCCCTGGAAAACACACCAATTATGCATGTGTCTAAGCAGGAAAACATTTGATAACTAATAACTAATTAAATGCTGAAATAAAAATAAACAAATATGCAAAATAAAAATATTCCTGCTGACACACCTTTAGATCACCTTTGGAATTGGTTGTACCAATTGTGTGAATCTACATTGATTTGTCATATTTGTGGATCTGTATTTATATGTGAATGGCGGCACATTTCCCTTACTGGCCAAAATGGTACTGGTCCATGTTTTCCAGGTATCTCTTTGTGTCTGACTTGAAAACACTACTTCCTTTTTTGTGTTTCGTGGATACTTTGGGTCCAACGTTGTACTGGCCTGGACCAACATTAAACTGATCACAGAGGTAGAGAACAAGAAGTTACTGGAAAGATCTAGCTGCTCATGCCTTGAATGACTATGAAGCAAATCTGCCTGTCAGAATATGATTGCATTGCACTTGTTCAGCTTAGCAATGCATCCCTCAGTTCTGTATAATTACAATTATTTTCTCTTCTCAGCTGTGACTTACAGAGTTGTCCAGTGTTTGCTTCGTTATCCTTCGGCTGAAGCGCTGGTTGCCGGTGAGGAATGGGGGCAGATTGCTGTTCTCCACCTGAGATAATGGCCTGATCGAGTAGTGCCCAGGGCCTGGTGTATTCTGTGTGCACACCATATGATACCCGTGAGGCATGTGTTTCATAGTACAGCATGGGAAAGGCATGATAAATTAAAGTTTGTGTGATTGTGGTTATCGGTGTGTGTGTGTGTGTGTGTGTGTGTGTGTGTGTGTGTGTGTGTGTGTGTGTGTGTGTGTGTGTGTGTGTGTGTGCGACTATCCGGTGTTACTGACTGCTGGTTCAGGCCTCTGTGCCAGTGTGCTGCGGGAGATACGTTCAGTCGGCACGGTGGGAAAGCGCTCCACTTGGCCAATCCTGCCACAGTGAATCTTCATGAGCTCTTCACCAAACATGGGAGGCAGGAAGTACTTACCTGGATTCACATTGGCTGTTCTCTGAGACACACAAAACATGGCCGCAATAACAATGGGACAGTCTTACAACCCACAGCCGAGAGCCAATGGCATAGGTTAAAAAGTCAGCTTTCTTTTGTCCCAAAAAACAACAGCAAAACAACAACTCGAACATACAAACAAATGATTTCAGTTCTATTACCGCAGCTGCGAAATGTCCACAGTTGATGGGTTTGTCTCTCCTCCCTGTGAATATTTCATAAGGCCCTTTCTTACTGACATGGTGCTCAAGGATTAGCTCAGTGGAAGACTTCAGCTTGTAAGTGCCTGGGCACAAACCACAATCCTAGGAGACACATAAATGCATAATACAGCTTAGACCATGCACTAAATGCTATTAACCCTTTTAGTGCCTCTATTGCTGCTTCAACTACTGGCACTCAAGCGGTGATAATAATTTAAACTATTGTTAACTGCTACTGATAATTCATCATCATCATCATCATCATCACTACAGCCATGTCATTTTTGCATCACAAAGTTGCTATCACATCATCCAGTGTTCCTTTAAGGAATGAATAGACTATTGATGAGATCACGCTTTAGTTCTACACTAAGAGGATATCCCACCGCTTGCCCCTCCGGGAAACGCTCCACTCCAGCGCTGAAATCCATGGTGCAGCAGGTTCCCGTGGGCCTTGCCCTCCTCTCATCCAGCAGACTGCTGGGGATGCCCCCTTTCCCATAACTCCCTGGGCCAGCGGGACACTTCTGCCAAGCCCAATCAGAGACACATGTGTGAAGGAGGAACCTTTTGTAACTAGAGATGCATTTCCACAAGAAAACGCAAAGTGTGATTGCTCAACAGGTCAGAGATGGGAATGAAAGCAGTGCACAGGAAATTGTGACAAAATTGAATAATAATAAGAAGAAGAACACACATATATCATCATTACATCATAGTCATTCAACATCAGTCAGCATATCCTTAACAGGAATAGGGGTGCACACATATCACATAAATGTGCTTTATGTATCTCCAAAACTGCTTTTAGTTCATCAATACATTTTATGTAGATGTGAGAGAAATATGTTTGTGTGTTCTTGAATATTCTGTTAAACAAAGTATGCGTGTGCACATGTGCAGTTTGAAGATAGACAACACTAATAGTCTGTCACTAATGTTACATGCATTTGAAAGAAGGTGGTTGAACGTTTCTGCAGTTGCCCATTTTAAATATTTCATATAGCAGAAATTTGTGGAGCTATTGGTGAGGTTTTTAGCAGATTTATTGACGTGTTGGTTGATGAGAAATACACCAATTTTAATAACAAGCCAGCTTGTGTTGGCAAGTTTACAACACCTCATGAAGAAAACATGTTCAGTTAGGCCCTAGCTTGTTGACTGTTTCTACCAATTTTTACTGGCATGCAAATTCTAACACGTGCCAGCAAAAACATTACACCTCTCCAGGCTTAGGAAACTTTGGGACTTTTTAACCTGGGACCTATTTTCCCATCTTTTTGGGTCGACATTTTTACTACACAAATTATGAAAAACGTCTACACAATATAATCCCATAGGGCATGCTGCATGCATCCGCGTCAAAGTGAGCCACTTTTTTCTTCTATTGACATGCTCATAATATAGACAGTTAATATACATTATGAGCCTGTCAGTGGCAAAAACAACCACTTTGACGCAGATTCTTGCCCCATGGGATTACATTATGTAGCCCTTTTGCAGTTGCCAGTTATTGCGTCAATACAGGACCGATTTCTATCATTAATTGTCATTAGTAAAAGTTTGTACCCAAAAAGGTCTAAAAATAGGGCCCATTTAGTTTTCCTTTAACATAGCTGTGACGTCTAACCACTAAACTGAAAACATTTCCACTATTTAATTTCATAACTGACTTTTTATGTCAGGCTTCATATAGCTGACATTAGCAGTTGGCTTGTAACGGTACGTAAAGGTCCAGTATTGAGGATTTAAGGTGATCTATTAGCAGAAATGGAATATAATATTCATAGTTATGTTTTCATTGGTGTATAATCACCTGTAACTATGAACCCTTGTGTTTTCGCGAGCTTAGAATGAGCCCTTCATATCTACATAGGGAAAGGGTACTCATAGCAATGTAGTTTTTTGATTAGCTCTGTGTTGTTGTACTTAATGAGGCAGAGATTGCAACAAAGCATAGTCTGATTGAATAAATTGACATTATAATGAAACATTTTTAAAATATGTATTATTTATGATTACATTATATCATATTTTTGTCACCTGCATTCGGATAAAACTTGATGAGACTTGACAGGCATGCTTGATAGCACAAATGAATAACGTTAAGTCTAATCGGTCCCCTGAAAACGTTTCCACTAACTAACATAATCACCCAAATGAAAAGGTTTCCTCTAACTTACACCCCTAAGCAGATGTTTTGTCACAAACAAACATGCCATAGGCGGGTTTTAGGCTTCCAATAATTTAACTGACGTTAGCTGTTGGCTTGTACTTAACGCACTGCTAAATACCAGATGTTATTACTGGCGTTATTTTATGTGATTCATTCAAGAAGATCTTCTGATGCAATCACACTAATAAAGCTTAAGAAGAGCAATAGTGGGACTGCCATCATAAAGCTTTGGTAAATGACACGAGTAAAAATGAAGAAGATTACTTTGATTTTCAATACAATACTCACTACAAATCATAAGGTATAAGAGAATGAACACAGAGTGAACAATGAACAGAAAATGACATTGCATTATCTAATGGGATGTGGCACATGTACATTAATGAGCATTTGTCTCCCTCTAGAGGCTTCTCAGTGTACCTTATATTTTTTGAATCTCTCCTCGTGAGAATCACACACACCCCTCACACAGCAGGGCTTCTCCTCCAGAAGATCAGTGAAGCTTTTGAGGTCGTGTTTTCCAGGTCCAAGTGCATCATTCTGAGCCACAGACAGATATTAGAGGGGCAATGTTGTGTGACCATAGTCTGACTGTTTGGTGTTCATTTTAAAACAATCAGTGGCCTTTTTTGACCTTACTGAGAACTGTTAATGCTAGTTAATAAATAAATAATAATTTAAAAAAAAATAATATATATATTTTTTTTAAATGGTACGTGCACGTGGAAGCAAGTGCGATGATTCAGGTAAATGTGTTTTAGAACTTGAACTTCAGAACTTCAGAATTGGCATTGTCTGAGATACTGACCAGCGCATGTTTGGTCATCCAGGCCTCCCTGTGGAGAATGTTAGGCATGTTAGCCCCCTGCTGCTTCCTCCAGCCCTGCCCTGGTGCCCTGTTTTGCACCGCACGCCGGCTGAAGTCGCCTGCATCCATCTCATACTTACCTGGGCCGAGGTTTCTCACCTGCACCACAGGTTAGAGCAGAAATCTCACACACGGCCCTCACAAACTAATTTGTTTACAATTATGTACCTGGAATGGCAAGGTATCCATCCTACTGTATGGTTCACTCTTTGGAAGTTAGGTTGCTTCTGCTTACCAGATCCCCAGTGATTTTTTTGCAGTATGGGACTTCTGTGAATGTCCCTATCTGCTTTCTTTTAGGGTGAACGCCTGAAACATCAAACCTTTGGGACAAAAATGTTTAAAGCTCAGGTTGTAAAACGCTTCTAAGAGTGATTGCAAATAATAATACCAAATATTTTTAACAATATCAGAATTATGTAACAATATTGTTCATGCAAAAAGAGAAGATTCAATGAATTAATTAAAACAATACAGTAGCCATCAGGATCGTGAAATTGTATAAGGTGTATACATGTCCAACTGACAAATCATTAACACCTTCTCTGTAATGTAATAGGTAAAATCATGAAAAGGTTTGTGGAAGTTGCATTGAAAACCTCTTTGACTGTGTCCCAAAAGGGGCGCCAAGGAATTGCTTGTCTTCCATGCTTTATCCTTCCTGTTTACAGGTCCAAGTTAAAATTATGTTAGAACATTACAAGTAAAGCAAGCCCATAATATTGAAAAGCTGTTTCTGTGATCAAGCCTTTCTTGTGCTGACGTCATCTAGCGTATTGAATTGCAATAATAGGCGGCGTCAATGATTGCTTTGCACTGTCATAGGCCTACAACTAATCAGCATTTAGTAAGCCACAGTGCAGGTGCCCTGGTACTTAATTTGACCACTGGGTGTCATTGGTGACTTACATACCAACCCAAGAAAAACTTGAACACACGCACACACCCAAAACATTGTCACCATCACTGCCCACACGAACGATTCAGATTTTCATTCTGACCATGCACTCGACAACGCCAACGTAGCCTACTTCTCATTATGGTTTTAACCTCTTCTCTCAGAACTTTCTATGCCTCTGTGAGAATTCTGTGGGAATCGTCACAAGCTTCATGACAATAGAGGAGCTTGTAGCCCTGAAAATAGGCCACATACAAAAACTGTTGCCGCTTTCAAATAAACAAAGTGATGAAGTCACCATTGTCGTCAAAATTTAATTTAAGAATTTACATTTTCTTTTAAATTTAGTAATTGTTTGATTACACTGTACTTCATCACCAGACCGCCTTTGTGGCTGTGTCCATAAACTGGGGAGGACCGTGATTAGGCTGATAATTTGTCAATAAAAGCAGATATGTGGCCTACCAAAATACTGTGACAGCATAATCCACATTGTTGTTTACATGTTTGTGACAGAATTCTCTCCATATTGCACTCTTACAGTACGTGACTGTCCTTTAAAGAGAATATTCTGTCACCTGTCGAGCCATCTAGTATCACGAGACGATGTCAACTCCAGCCTAGCTAACAGGCTCCCAAACCAATAGCGACAGCTGCCCAAAGAGTTGTCATGAATGCCAAAATTCGTATTTAGGGGAAAGTGGACAGTTCGGGAATCATGTAGTGCGCCTATTTTAAAAGCTGAATGAGTTATGTTCCTTCGGGTGCAAAAACTAAAACCCGACGAACGAGCTGTGGGTAGCCTAGTTACTGCGACTAATTACAGTTTGTGTCAAGTTTTGTCGCGCTCCAGAGTGGTACCGATCAGTTAGTTATGGAAGAAGTTATCAATTCTGGTACATGTCCTGAATTAAAAGATTTGGAAACAAAACTTGGCATGAGAACACCGGAGAGTTTGTTGAGATCCATGAGAGAGGATTACTCAAGGGATGAACGCGCCCGGGATACTGATGAGAGTCTGGCTATGATTCTTCCTGAGGGACTTTTTGAAAAAATAAAAGCCCTAAAACTTCAGATGGTAAGCAGTTATTATTTAGATAACTATTTGACAGAGGATTATGTCATGCATTAGCACTAATTATATAGGACATCAACACGGAGGACGTGTTGACTATGATAAATCTACTGTTGATGAAAATGTAATTCGCTCCGGTGTTTTGTCAGATGCAAGTGAATTTGAACTGTTACCAAATGTTCTTCATTGCCATCGTTGACAGAGGTACATGTAAAAAAAAAAAAAAAACGTTTTCCGACGGGAAATTCATTTTATCATTAGTCTATTCTTGTCTTTGCATGTCTATACCGTTCTCACCTGGCTACCACATTTCACACATGCAGGGACAGCTGCGATCGGCAGACGTGAGAATTCTACGCCAGTTGTTGTCGCTGCATGAGAGCATGGAGATGCTCCGATGGCTACAGGGTGACCGGAGCACTCTCACCAGTCTAACGAGTAGCCTGACAGGCAGCCAGTCCAGTCTGGGTGAGGTGGCTAATATGACCCACGGGCCAGGTGGTGAGTCCCCCAGCTGTTGCCCAAGTACACCACCTGGAATAGCACACACACCATGTCCCTCGCCATCTGGAGCCACACAGTGCTCCACATCATTTGAAGATTCCAGTGAAATATCTGATCAAGCTTGGTCTACAGTGTCCAGGCCTACCGCTATAAAGGCTTTATCACATGAAGATGGCCCTGCAGATCTCACTGGGCAAACTGCTGTGCTTGAGAGGCCAAACAAGATCGATTCTAGCAAAGATCTACCCAAAAGTGATGAGTCACCTCAATGTAGTGGGCTGCCACACAGCAAAGTGGTGAAGGGTGAAGTGATGAACCACAATGAGGGAAGTGTTCAACATGCACAGGAGGAACCAGAGCTCTCCTTAGGTCAGAGTGAAGCCCTGCTGGGCTACGATACTCACTGGTGCTGGGTGGAGTCAAAGGACGATGTGACTTTCCATTGATAGCCTTCTCTTTTTTTTAACTGTATTTGACTCATTGATGAAAATGTAACATTAGTTGCAAATGAGTTGCTTTAGGATACTTTAGGCTATATAATGATTATGCAGATAGTTATGTTTGTACTTTTGTTGGTTTACGGTAAAACTGTAATTTAGTCGAGTAGTTTGTCATAAGCCATTCCACACCGCATTCTTTATATTTCTTGTACCATGCAGAATTTCTCCATAGTTGCTTGCCTTACAGAAAGTTTAGATGTTTCAGTCTCTGAATTTCTTCTCAATTTCTACAGACATTGAATATTATTGTCAAAGGAGTGCCTGGCCAGTTTGTCCATTGTAATGGTTGTTGTGGACTGCTGGTCATATGATGTCCAAGGCTTGTGATTTGTCTGTTTGAATCACATGGGTTGACAACAGCTCCCCCACTCAGCAAAAACGGCTCTTCAACTCCAAAAATCACCAACATGTCAAGTTGTCATTCCACAGCTCCGGTCAGTTCATAAACTGCTATACAGGACAAATGGTTGCAATGACAACTAAATGTTTTGTAGATTTTTATATTTTATAGATAATTAATAAAGCTACAAATGTATACACACAGCATGTGACTAGAGTCTAAAACTTGGGATAGTAGCCCCTCTGGTGTGTCTGATGTATTTGACAGTTAACGGAAACTTCCTTGAGAGTGCAGAAGGATTGCCAGTTGAGGTAAATATGTGAACAATGTTTAAAGATAAGGCCAACGGTCGAACAGAGACACTGCAGGCAAGATATCATACTGAACTGAAGAGCGTAGAGAGTGGAGATGGTAGCTTTGGTAACAAGTGTAGACACAACTAATGGATATGAGAGTTTCTGTAAATTGTCTCTAATTTTCAGAGAGGTGCTTGTATAAAATGCACTGTGTGGATATGGTTATTTTGTTACCTGCTGAACTGATAACTCATATAATAAAATAATGTAAACCAAGTTGTTCATAAAAGTGTATTTGTGACCATATAATTCAATTACAAAAATTTGATTATGTGTATAAAACTACATTTAAATTTAGAATTGTATGACATGCTTCAAGTTATATATAAAATTATAATTCATGCATACAATTCACTTGAAACTCATAAAATATATAAATATGTAATATCTGTTACAAAAAAGTGTGTGAATACTGATCACCCTCTGAGGCTAGGCATATGCTTTGAAAAGTTGTCAATGCACACCACAGCACAGCAGTATCAGAGATCGTTTTCTTTTCTCCAACGTACAAATCCTGTACATGGAAACACCATGAGAGATGGGTGCTGTTTCTGCAATACATCACCTATGATCCTTTGCTAATAAGTCACTGATTCTTCTCTGGATTAATAACTCTCATCTTGGTAAGACCTTCTCTATCTGACTCCACATTAATACTGAAAGCAGGATAGACAGGTGTGTGAAGACTGCAGTAGAATGTATGAAGGTGCTTTAGTCTAAGTGCATCATAGAATGATAGGATGCCACTGTCTACATCCAGAAACACCCCAATTCGGCTGGGAAAACCAGGAGTGGGGGTGGCAAAACAGAACTTGAACCAACCATGTTCAGCACAGAACTGGCCTCTGCTATGTGTATAGCTCAAGCCCCAGGAGGATTCGTCACTGCCAAGCACAACGCTGGACACCTTACCCTGGGCAGGTGCATACGAGATGCCCACAGTCCAACCAGGGATATTCTCCACCACGACCTCCCAGTGGTGCACTCCATCTCGGAAGGCCTCACAGCCAAACACACAGTAAGGACCATCTGAATGATCCGTGTTCTTAGGCAACCACAGTGAGCCACTTGCAAGACACAACTTTAACCTGGGATGTGCAGATTGTGGGTTTAACTTGATGTCATCTCCTACAAAAAAAAGAAGAAAAAAGGAGTATAACAAGGCATGAAACAAATATCTGTCTTATATTGCATCAGTATTAGTGCCACCCACAGTTGTGTACATTTCAGAAAGTGTGATAACAATGCATGTGTACATAATTACCTGAAAATGTTCCTTTCAGGGTATGGAACAGTGGCATGATTTTTGCAGAGGCAATGGGCTTTGGTCCACTCCACTCCCTCACCTCTTGGATTTGACGACTACATGACTCACTTTCATAAAGGTCTCCCCTTATGAGAAAAAAAAAAGAACATTAAATAGGACTCTTTTCACTTAAAGAAACGGTATACAACAATTTGCCACTTTCTGATCCATGCAACTAGTACTGGTATTATCTTCAAATACATTGTCATGGTATATGGTCATGTCAATGGCAGATAAACACACCTGTCATTGCAACTAGCCATCTAAGTTATCCAATAAGCAGTTGTATAGTCCGAATTAGACCACCCCACAAAAATGTAAAAAAAAAAAAAAAAGCTTTCACAGCACGACATGGCAAACTATATCACCAAGACAGTTAGCATGCTAGCAAGCCTTTACTTTGTGCCAACTGTACTGTTGTTGGTGTCTATGTTTTTTGCTTGCCTTTTCACCTAAATTCCTTACTACTGCTGTAACTGAACACTGTTTTGATCATAGTCAAAATATATAAATACAAATTGCCTCTGGCCTGATGGCAACAGATCATTATTCAAATTATTACACTGACCTTGAAGGTTTTTATTTGTATATTTTGGCAACTGTATGAATAACACACACATACTGTATATACATGTGCATTCGTTTTTGTCCTATATTCACTCATGTATATAATCTCCATATATTCATATATTCTATTAAAGTCAGATTAAAGGTAAATATAGTCTGGTTTACAGTATTACTGAATCAGACACTTACACTATAATTTTAATTTTACGATATCTTTGATGTTTCTCCATTTCAAGAATAATATATAAATATACAGACCTACCAGTCTGTGTTTTGCGAGGTCTGTAAAGATGAAAGAAAGAGAACAATACCTTAATACTCAAACTTGAACAACAAGCCTAAACTAAATTTTTTTGGTAACATAATATGTTATAATTATAATAGGCTATAACATAACACAACATGACAATAATGATACAACAAAGGACATTCTATGATACACTAACATATTCATGAGGTGGTGCATGCTACATTAACATATAGCACTTATAAATTATGTATCACATACAATAAATTAGGTAGTGCATGTTACCTGCAGTAGCAGCAACGGGTCTTGGATGGCCAGGGCCTGCTGTAAACCCTCCTGTGCTTCTACCAACCTTCCCTTCAGCTTCATCAGCCTTTCTACCCTGTGCTTCAGATTCCTGCTCTCCTGAACCAGGTCCACAGAGAATCGCTTTTGCCAAGCTTGTTCTTCAAAGTCTAGGAACATTTTGAGCTTTCTGAGAAAGGATGTACAGTCCCCCTGTTGACCTTCCAGGTTATTCTGCATAGAGTTTGGAAGAAAGATACATTGTCCATTCCTCATCAACATACTACACAAAAGATGCACAACCCTTCAATAGCCAGTACATTCAGAGGACACGATTGTGTGGATGTGAACCTTACCTTAGAACTGGCTGCAGTGTTCTCCAAATCTGACATACAATGTTTTATTTCTGACAAATTGAGTCTTACATCAGAAAGCTTGGCTTGGCAATTCTCCTAAAAATAGAAAAATAAAATAAGTACAGACTCGAAGCAACATCTGTGATATTCACGCTATGGACTAGACAAGACAATTATCTGGACATTTTACCTTCAGATTTGCTGTTGCTTCTGACAATTTGATGACGCTATGCCCTATTGTGTGTTTGGCCTCTGAAGGCAACATGCAGTACACGCACAGGGCAGTGTGATCAGACTGGCAGTAAAGTTCAAGTTCCTTTCCATGTGATTTGCATAGTCTGTTGGTGTTGGATATAGGATTTACAAGTACGTGTTGTTTAAGAGTATTATTCTCATAATGTGGCATAATGTGAAGGGTGCAGTATGACTCCTCACAATTCAGACACGTCTTTTCTGCCGGAAGTTTCTGCTGACCCTTGCACACGCTACAATCATGACCAGTAGATCGGTTTCCGTGAAATTTTTCGAGGATGTTGTGAAGGACAATATTCTTCTTCAATTCTATTCTGACATCACAAGGCGCTAAGCAAAGCGGACACGTATAATGTTGTGAAGGGGTTTCGTCTCCTCCAGCCCTTGCCAATGACCGTTTCAACTGATTGACGCATTCCTCACAATAGTTGTGTCCACATGGTAAAGTAACTGGTTCGACAAAAATGTCCCGGCAAACTGCGCAGATAAGTTCCTCGTCCAAAGACAAAACGTCAGCCATTGTTGTTACAATACAAATAACCAGCTAGTTGGCATAGCGTGTGATTTTATGGATAGGACCCACTCATGTTTGCCCCACCCACTGATGACGTAGGATATGCCGAACCGGTGTTGACAAACTGGAATACAAATTTAAAAAAAGACACTTTCTTTTCAACACTTAGGTAACTGGCTCTTTGCTATATTTTCTCAACCCTTTGCAACATTGTTACAGTGTCATTGTGGCCACATTCTGGAATACAGAGTAATTCTTTCAGGGTGTACCAGTCAGTTTACAGAATGTATAATAAAAGAAATTGCATTTGCATACATGATATACCGGTAATGATGTTACTATATGTAGTTCAGTCCAAGTTACTTGTTCTAAACGGTGAACTACACGGTAAATACACAGGATCCAGGAGAGCGTCCTTGCCAACACCTAACTACCATTTGTGTTTACATTTACATAGTGACGTTCTGTCTTACAACCAATTACTACCGAGAGATCCAGAGAAAGCGTTTGAAATCAACCAGTGAAAGCCAACTACGTCATATACCCGTTCTGTTGGTCATATTCGGACGTAACGTTAAACCAGCAAGAGTTTGGGTTCAACCTAAAGAATCAAAGCATTTCTGCCGTCAGATCTTGAATTCCCATATATTATGTAAGTCTTGTAGGCAAATTTGTATTTGTTGTCACGACTAGCGAACACTTGCATCAGAGCGTTTTAGCTAGAAAGCAAGCTAACTTGGACAAGACTATATGGACAGCAAGAGCTCAATGTGCAAGCTAAAACCCATCTAAGCCTGACATAGCAAGCGTAGAGCTAAATATTAACTATATTTTCTTGTTAAAGCACATATTTGGACGATCACAAACGGGAGGTGAATATACTTTCTGGCAATGTTCTGAATACGCAGCCGTCCTCAAGGTTAACTTAGCGTACTTCACTGACGTAAACGCATTTAAATTCTACCATACATAGCATGGTACCACGAAGCTGTTAAGCTTAACGTGATCCCTTAAGGTCGAAACCACGCGTAAGAGATTGCAGGTAATATTACTTGTCAGTTGTATAGAAAACGTGTACCAGTTATATTGCAAAAGTATTTAATTCAAGGTGTGAACATAAGATTTGTATCAATTGCGCATGGAAGTGTGTTACTGACGAAGCATAGTTACACATGTGCAAGTTGTATGAACTGTGTAGCTCAATCCCAGTCAAGTAGAATATATTATATTGCACTCCAGCCCTGCGAGTTTGAAGAGGTGTCCACCAAAGAGATGACTGATTTGCAGGACCATGGGGATGAAAGCAGTTATGAGGTGATAATCATTTCTCAATTGAACCCAGCTCAGCATGCTTTTCGTTTCCCAAACAACTAGTTAATACATATCTGATCGTCCCTTCTGTATTACCTTAAGGTCAGTCCCTAGTTCAATTGACTTTGCTTTGCTTTGCTTTGCTTAAGGTCCCAGGAGGAATGAGGCCTTTGTCTACAGACGATGCATTTCGTGAATCCTCACTGTACTCCAGAGCCACCAGATCCGACCTCCCGCTCAGCACTGGGGACATGGACGTGGCCTCAGACACCGACAGTGGAAGCAGAGGACAGAGACCCTACTACAGCCGACTCTCAGAGGGGAAGAGCAGGTTAGACTGAAGGACTCTATAGAAAACATATCCTTAATGCATTTACATGTAAATGTCAAAGTGAAAATGTATTTAACTAATATGTTAACTGTATGTTTCATACACATACAATTAAGTATGGCCTCTGTATTTTGTCGACAGTTATGATGATTTTGTTTCATCGGACAAAGGGCTTCTGCTAAAGACTCTCATTGATGCCGAATCTGCTGCCAACTCGGCTGCCATTCAGTTGGTGTCTTTTAAAGACATCTTGGACGAAGACTTTGGGGTTTGTGAAATTGTTTGTAATTGAGAGATTGACTTGTCTTGATTTCAAGAACTCAATTTAGGCTTGTATGTAACAGTTGTGGTTAATGTCTCCCATGTGTTTCCTCTAAATATGTGTTTGTTGTATAATCTGAGTTAGAATAGGCAGTCCTAAACTTTGAATTTATTTTTTTCTCCCTGGCTCTTATTTTGAGCTGACTCAGGGCTCTGCATTCCTAATGTTTTGTCAAAGACTCAGTGTTCCTCTTTTCTGTTGAAGGATTCGAGGTGCTCCAGTGATTTGCGCATGTCCAGGCAGCGAGGCCTTTTGTTAGATAAGTTGGAGGTCTTCAAGCGTATTAACAAGTCTGTCCGCCAACAGCTGAAAGAATTGCAGGATCAAGAGGTGTGTGTTGCCATGTTTGTGGTTTTTTGTGCTCACTAGTTCAAATTGCAACTATGCCACTTGCTTAGTGAACAGTGTTATGCAGATTTAATGGTAGACCATTTGGATGAATTTCAGTTGGCTCTAATGTACATTTTGTAATGCTGTATCCTAGGCATGCCGGCTGGACACAGACAGACAAATTGATGTATTGCTGAAGAGGCTAACACAGACAGAGAGTGAAAATCAGGTGTGATTTTTATTTTGATAAAAACACATTGCATCTATTTAGTATTTATAGCCCTGGTTTTGAAGTACTTTTTTGAAGATTTTTGTACTCTTTATAAATACCAACCCTATAATGTAATGCCACTGTGATTGCTACTATTACTGGGCTAAATAAACTCCACTGCCTGTTCATTTTCTAGCATTTAAAATCCAGTCTGAGTGAAAAAGAAAGAAGAGTAGAAGATCTGATGTCTCTACGGAAAAAAGAAATGGTAAGCATACACACATGGCTTCGCTTAATAAGGCATAACTTGTTACATCTGATTCTATCAGATGAAGTTTGATCCTTTACCCATCCGTGTTTGTTTGGAGTCACTTCCCAAGGTGAGCTGATGACACAAGCATGTAATGGAGCATTTACTAGCCCCATTAAAATGGTCCTCGACTTCACAATGTGACACTGCTGTCTTCATAGGCATGTGAGTCATCACAAGCTTCTATAAAACAAAAACTGACATATGCCCGTATGCCTGTATTGATGCAACCCATCAGGAGAATACTGAGTCGGTGGTCCAGCAGTCCAGATCTGTGGAGTCCACCCGGGCTCACCTGCAGAATCAGCTCCGAAGCAAAGAGGCCGACAACAACCGCCTGACTGTCCAGTTCAGGGTATACTGCTCACTGCATTACACTACCCCCATTGACCACATAGACCAGTGAGGCCAGGCTCAGGCTTTACCCCAGTGAAACTTTACCCCAGTGAAACTTTACCCCAGTGAAACTAAAAGGTGTCTCTGCGCCTCCTCAGGGTGTGGAGAGGACTGTCACGGAGCAGAAGCTGGAGATTGATGACTTGAAGAGTCAGATCAATGCTGTTTTTGAAAAGGCATCGCAGGAGAAGGATGCCTTGAAGAGGGCGACCCGGGCTCAGAAGCAGAGGGCAGAGAGGTTTGAGGTGGCCGTGGGGAAATGCTACGACCAGCTGAGAGAGAAGGTTAGACACTTGGGGTCACAGGGAGGGTGCCTCGGCTCTGAATCTGTCTTTAGAGTCAGTGCCAGATGTGAAATCAGTGTTTGGGCCATAGCCCCTACAACCTGCCTTCAGTACTGGTACACATTCACTGTTTACAGTGAACAGTTTACAAAGGTAGTTTTGCTGGGATGCCCTATAAGGACATTATATGTTTGGGCTGATCTGGTCATTTGATTTGGTGTGTGGTAAGACGTCCACTAATATAAATGTACTGTGCAGTAACTCCTATCTGGGGTCATTTTACACTGGAGGTATACATTATGGTTAGTCATTGGTGTAGTCTAGCAAACATTTGAATTTGAGGAATCTCAAAAAATGAGAGCTTCAGCCATGAATTGAAGTGCATATTCATCACTTTACTGGCTGATGAAGGAACACAGGATGGAAACCCACTTGTTTGCTCCAAACAGTCAATGTGAAGTGTAACTTACAGTGATTAAACTAAGCACATTTTACAGTGTGAACAAAAGTGTTAGCAGGGTTTCAACAATGGTTTAAAACCCTAATATCCTAAAGGCTGTGTGGTGTAGTATTAAACTGTGGCGTGTTCATTGTCAGGATGTGAAGCTGGCAGAGACGCGTGCTGAGAGAGACACGTGGAAGACCCAGCAGGAGCAGATCACCGAGGAGAAGGGGCACCTGGACACAGAGATCGCCATTCTGCGAGAGTGAGAGGCTAACCCTACCCCTGCTGTGTTGAACTGGGTTCAAGGATTCTTCTTGAATCAAGAGATCTTGTCCAACTCAGTGATAGTGAGCCGAGGTGACAGAGATGTGTCTGTTGTCTTGTTTTGAAGGCAAATTGCAAGCATGACTGCAGAGCTGATGAAGGAGAAGGATTCAGCGAGTGCTGCGAATGAAGTTCTGCTGAAGAAAGTTGAGAAACTCAGCACTGAAAATGGCGAGTTTGGCCTGGAGAATGCCACGCTAAAGGTAAAATATTGGTGCTGTATGTTGTTGGAGTGTTGTTGGTCCACTGTGTTCATCATTATTTCGTTTTTGTTTGTTTGTTTACTTTGACATTTTGCATGTACAGTATATTGTTCTTCCTTCCGTGTTGTTACATGTTACCTATTTTTTTTGTCTCCTATGCGCAGGCTTCCATTGCTGAGTTTGAGTATAAGTTGGAGCACTCTCTCTCCATTTACGAGGAAAACAGCACACGTTCTCAAGAGAGAAAATGTCAGCTGGACCAGTACCAAATTCAGGTGCACCTGTGAATAATGACATCTGGTCTTTAACTGCCTGTGTGTGCTGCTTTCCATTGCCTAGCTTGTTCACTGGGTAGATTTACTGAATGTTCACAAAAGGAAATCAGACAGATGTGTGCCATCAAAACGCCCATGTGGTTAATTCTTCACTGAGAAAGACACAATTTGTGAGATTTGACTGTCATGTTACACTGTCCTGTTCTGGTTTGTTTCAGATAGCGGAGTTACAAACTGAGGTCACAGACCTGAGAATAAAGCTCGAAAGCGCCCTAAAGGAAAAAGAGAATATCATAGAAGGAGGACACGCTGAGGTTGCCGAGGTAACAGTACATTTGCACTGGTGGTTCTGATTTGCTTAATCATAGCATAATTGTCATTCAGTGAGAGGCGTACAAGATTCAAGTTGTATTTGATTGTAATCGTCTCTGGGAAAATCTGTCTTGGGACATAAAAGCTGCCACATAAAGATACATGCAACTATATTGCAGTAACAGAAATAAGGTGCATAGTGCAAACATAAGTGCATTCAAGTACATGCAGCACAGCCCTTCGTTTCATACCCCCTTAGGTTTCACTGATGGAGGGATGAAAGAGTTGGTTTTTGTTCAGGTTTATTCAGGTATCTTTCCCTGTGTTTAATTGGAACCAGCAAAGAGCATTTCAGCACCCTCGCCTTCCATTTCACTTCCATTTCTGTGTGGACCCGTCTTTTTATTTGTGATTTTAACTTAACTGATGTGCAAATTAAGCTACAATTCCATAACGTAATATACCCTCTATCCCCGAATGATGAAATAACATCAATACTCCCTGTCCAACCCCGAACGCTGTTGGATCCTAGGACATACAGAATCCACATGGACATTCCCAGACGGATTACAGTCAGTATGTCCACCCAGGTATTTCTAAGAATGTACCTGGGTAATACAAGCGATATGAACCAGTAGTGGAGAACGATCCCCCAGATGTCCTTGGGTCAAAACCCATAAAACCATGCATCCCAAATGACCTCTCTTGTAGAGAATTCTATTTGAAAAAAAGAATTGTCATGAGTTAGGGTTAGGGTCATTAATATTGAAATGTGTACAAGCTTTACTTCATTCTGTTTCACATAGTCATGGTTGTGTGGGAGAAAAAGGGAGACACGTAGCCATAAAGCGATGAGTGGGTATTTGCCAGTAGACACTCACAGTGTTCTTTAACCTCTAATCATTTGATGGGCATTTGGCGAGGTTTGGTAAAGTCAAGGATAGATTGAAGGAGGAACAGACATCATCTCGGCCTCAAAAGTGCTGCTCTTACAGAAAGACATTCAGCTGAAACCTTTTTAAAGAAATCTTGTGTGTATGTGATAAGATTTAGTTCTGTTTGTTATATATTTAGACAAAAAGGCAAAAAGGGCAGGGAATGTTTGAGAACGTAGAAGCACAGGAAGTAACAGCGCCGTATTTAGTCAGCTTAGATTTGTGCGACTCCTGTTTGAGCCGACCTCGCCACCACTGCCAACACACACACACACACACACACACACACACACATCGCCTCTCCAACCCCCTCTGCGTCTGCGTGTGTGGCCCCAGGCGCGGGAGCAGCTGGAGGGTCGTGTGCTGGAGCTGGAGGCCTGCCCCGAGCTGCTGAGTGCCACAGAACAGCGGCTGGAGGACAGCCAGGACAACCTGCGGCGCTCCGAGAGGAAGCAGGCCGAGAAGGACGAGGCCCTCCGGCAGCAGCAGTTAAAGGTGTGCTCTGCATCTGCGTGGATGCGATTCCACAAAGTGAAGTGGTGGTCTCCTCATGTGTGTGAGAGGACGTAGCCATTCTTTTTTTTGTTATTGGACACCTTGAGCCACAAGGTGGCAGTGAAACTCTGTTTGGCGAGTCCTGCTTGTCACCGTGTTCCTCAGTGGTTGTTTGGATCTGTGGCGTGACTACGTAGGCTAGCTGTGTTTGGCAGTTTTGTGCTGTGGTTTTGTGTTTGTTTCTCACCATCTGAGTGAGGTCAGTGTTGTGGTAGACACCCCTGTTAGTGAGTCTGGGCCCATACTGACTCAGAAACCCATTGAAAATGTCACTCTCTTCGCCTCTTTACTCTTTACTTGTGTTAGGTGTGTGTGTGTGTGTGTGTGTGTGTGTGTGTGTGTGTGTGTGTGTGTGTGTGTGTGTGTGTGTCGAGGTGTGTGTGTGTCGAGGTGTGTGTGTGTGTCGAGGTGTGTGTGTGTGTGTGTGTGTGTGTGTGTGTGTGCTGATGCTCATCCACTGACCTCATGATTCCCTGCCTGAACAATCTCAAATATTTGTTCTGTAGGCTGAGCGACAGCTGGAGAAACTGAAGTCCTCTGTTGAGATGAAGGATTCAATTAATGAAGCAAACAGTCAGCTGCAGGAGAAAATGGAGTCTCTTCAGAAGTGGGTTTCTAATTTAGGACTTTTAATCACTGTAAATCAATCACCTAAGACTTTTAACCTGATACACACTTCCCCTTTCATAAGCACAGCTTAATGTGTCATTATTAGTTGAAGTCTGTGTGAGGCCTCCTAAGCACTAGCATAAGGAAACATTCTGTCTGGGTATTCAATAATACAGTTCACATACATATTCACACAAACAAGTAGACGGACATAAGCATACACACACACACACACACACACACACACAAAAGGCATCTTTGTGCTACAAACCTCACGTGTGTGTTTTTGACTGTATTTGTCGTGTGTGGTGCAGGCACCTGGAGGAGGCTCACACTGACAACAGGGAGCTGGTCCACAGGCTGGCCGCCCAGGAGGAGGCCCTGCACTACAGCAGCCGGCAGCTGGAGCAGCGCTCGGCCGAGTGCCAGGCCCTCACCCGCCAGCTGGAGACCGCCCTCACTGACGTCAGGCTACAGGTAAAGCCCCCCCCCCCCCCCGCCCCCCTTCTATTGCCTGTCAGCGGCGGAGAGCAGATGTGGACCAGTTGGCCCTCAGGTCCTTAGAGCTCAGATGGCCTGGAGTCAAACTTGAATAAAGGTTCAAAAATAGTCTCATGGCAAGGGCTATATTTTCTGATGGGATGAGTTTCAAACGTGGTGACATGCAAAGATTAACGACCTGTGTGGAGAATGTCAAAGCTCGAGACAGGCTTGCGAGGGCATGGATGTAGCTGTAATGGGGTTTGTGGTGATGGACGTGTCAATGGTGCGTGTCAGACCCTTTCTGCACCTCTGTCCTTGTGTGTAGGTGTCCAAAGTGAAAGAGAAGACGTCGGCCAGAGATGTCTCTCTGCAGGCCAGGATCCAGGAGATGGAGGCTGAGAAAAGCAGGAGGGTGAATGAGTTAAGGCAGCTCAAGCAGAGCAAGATATCAGTACGTAAAATCTGTTGTAGCCTGCATGATTTTTCTTTGTTTGTTGGTTGTTTAAAGAAGGATGTTGCACAAACCGCTTAACATAATGAACAACACCTCACATCCCCCCTGCACAGCCTACTAGTCAGGCACCAGTGTCCTCAGTCAGAAGTTCCTTCAGCTCCACTGCAATAAGGACCATTACAGGAAGTAATTCAATATATAACGACTCGGTGCCGGGAGAGGCTTATCCTCTGTGTGGCAGTGCACATTCTACATTTGATTTAGAGCTATATCTTAAATTCCATTTTTATTCTATTTATTTTATCTTATGTTATAGTAGTTTATATATTTGTTAATATAGTGTTTTTTTTGTGTGTTTTGTGATTTATGTGAATTGCTGCTTCAATACTACAATTTCCCAATTTGGGGACCAAGTAATCTAAAAAAAAGAAAGTAATCTAGCTATGATCGACTTTGTTAGTGTTATCTCCTTGCAGTTTAGCTAATGGAATTATGTAAAAAAAAATATGTTATGTTTATGCATATAGAACCGTTTAAAGGAACACATTTGTAACACCCGGTCCATCTTTTATATATGTCTCTTAAAATACAGAGTGAGAAGCAGTATGAATTGCGCCTTAAAGACCTGCAGCTGAGCCTGGATCAGTCGGAAAGTCACAAACAAAGCATTCAGAATTACGTGGATTTCCTCAAGAACTCCTACTCCACCATGTTTGACGAAGGTCTACCATCAAGCTTCGGATCGTCTTATTTCTTAAAGTAATGCTTGTGGTCTACATTCTGTCTGTTAATGTTTTTGTGAGTGAATGTCTGTGAGTGTTTGTCTCTGTGTAGCCATATCAAAGATCATAATCATAAGCGGTGCTGTTTTACCAGAGAAAAATTCTTTGAATTCACCCTTCAAATGTAATCTGTGACCAGTTCTCATGGATATTATTTATATATTTATTTGTATAGATGGAAATACTGTAAATGTGTGATGGTTTAAATTATTATTAAAATATCTCTTGAAAGTCACCTTTTGAAAACACCTGCTGTTGAGCCTTTTGATTGCTTACTTACACACAAGAAAACCTGTACTTCTGGCCTATATTTTTAGTGTTACATAACAAGAGCAGAATATTATCGAACTTTTTCTGTAGTGCTTAACCTTACCACACAGCTCCGTGAATAGCACACGTCATATTTAGCTTCAATGCCATTGCTGACGTTTTAAGGGAATGAGAAATTGATTGTTTGGCAGTAGCCTGTACTGTAATTGACAGAAGGTAATGATTTCTGCTGAAGTCAACCTCAATCACTAGTCAGTGACACTGTGACAGATAGTAGAACTCAATCTAAGTTCGGTACACGGGTAGACAGTCCAAAGGCAGGCAAACAAATCCAACAAGGAGAAGACAGCGACAGGGTTAGGTGTAGGTCAGGTTGGGTTTCGGTACACAGTTTGAAAATCATGCAGATAAATCCAGTAGGGAGAAGGCAAAAGCAGTGATTGTTAAACAGGCAGAGGTTGGCAACACTAGAAAATCAATACATAAGGAGAAATCGCTGGGAGGCTAGAAACACGGAGGAAACAACGAACTGGCAAAGAGACACAGGAACACACAGACTAAATACACTAGGTGATGAGGGACAGGTGCAAACAATCAAGGCGGGACAGACAATCAACAAAGGCGGGGCATAAGGGCAGGGCGTGAAGTGTCTGAAACGAGAGGAGAGATGAGTAAACAAACACACCACAGAACTGAAGAATAAATGATTAAAATAAGGAAAACAAAACTAGGAAACAGGACGGGACTTAACATTATGTACATCTTTAATGTCATTGCATAATGTTTTTGTGACAACATTCACGTGAACCAACACAATAGTTTCATTTAACTGTTGACTGCCCATTGAATCGCCCCACAAGTTTTAACTGACTATTTCATAACATGCACTGACTTTTTAGTGCAGACTAGGCCATCAGATTAAGTGTAAGAGGCCGAGTTTTATTTATATAAATTTGGAATGAGTCGGGAACTTGGAGAGCCTCCCATTGCAGGCTGCATCTGGCTGAAGGTTCTGAAACAAAGAGCCTTTGTGCACGTTCAGACGAGATGGACGCATTGTGATGCCACGTGCGTCAAATCCTCATTTTTCCCCCCTGTCCAGTTGTTGCTTGTGTAAACCGTTTCCGTCCATAGACAGTTTGGCACACACGCCCCCAGTGCTGAGGGGAAATTCTTTCCGTTTGTGCGGTTTATGACTGTGCTTCATGCCGTACTGTGGAAGACGGCTAAAATGATTGACTTAATTACTCCATGACGTCATCCATGGAGTCGTGAGAGAGTCCATTGGATTCCTTTTGCTTTCCGGAAAAGCATGCTGTACAGAATGTGCTACTGAACCCACGTCTGTTTTATTCATTTGTGTTACTCAGACTTGTCTTTTTCTGATGATTTACTATATAAAGTGTTAGTCTAACAAACAAACTTCGAACATGAGGCCTTCTTGTTGATGTTTGAGCAGTTGAATACATATCCAGTTTTGTATCTTTGGCCCATGAATGTAGTTAATTGTTTTTGAGCCACTGAATGATTGTTTTAGTTCTGCCTGGACTATCCCTACGCATTGGCAAATGTAATACTCGGGATATATTTACTCCACCTTTCATTTTAGGTCCAGTGTAATATTTGCTAAAATTAGATGTTGGAAAATGGCTCTGGAATCTGTACTTGTCACAGTAAACAGCTGGGTGACCTAAATGTCCGTATACAGTAGCCTAAAAATAACAACAGAGCAGGTTTATATTTCAGGATGATAACACTTCTAAACATGGCTTACTATTTGGCAATACACTGCACTACAATTTGCAATAGTTCTCCTGTGGTTTAGCCCCCCCCCCCCCCCCCCCCTTCCCTTTACATGTGTTCATGAATGCCTCATTATCTTGGATGGATGACATTGTGAATGCTATTGTAATGTGGATCCTGTCACATAATGACAGCTGAGCTTCCCTCTTCATTCCAGAAAAGGTAGTTGAGTGTGTGGATGGAGATAGTTTACTTTGATGAGGATGACCCAACCAGATTCCTCTGATGCCAGAAACCACATCGCTCTGTATAATGCAGTAGTTTAATGCTCTGGGCCATCTTAGAGTGAGCCATCCTAGAGAGAGTCTCCATTATAAAAACCTGGAATTCTGCTGCAGGGAATATTACATAATGGGCAAAACTGCATCACCAACTATCCAACATAATTGACTATCTAGGAGGTGTCTGTCCATATACTGTGTGTGTGTGTGTGTGTGTGTGTGTGTGTGTGTGTGTGTGTGTGTGTGTGTGTGTGTGTGTGTGTCTGAGAGAGAGAAAGAGAGTGTGTGTGTGTGTGTGTGTGTGTGTGTGTGTGTGTGTGTGTGTGTGTGTGTGTGTGTGTGTGTGTGTGTGTGTGTGTGTGTGTGTGTGTGTGTGTGTGTGTGACCATGGATAATAGGTCAATCTAATAACAGATTGCAGTACTGGTGAAACTGGCAGCTGTGGTGTCAGACTTTGACTGGCTGGACTGCACAATCACTCTGTAATTTAACATGTGTTCAGCTGTGGTCTCTGCTGATTCATGCAAAGCGGAAAGATGCATCTCACGTAATCATCACAGCATTGAGGTGAGAATTGCACAAATGTCAAGTCTGTCTGCTGTTTGTACCTCTGGCCAATTACATGTATTCAACTTTCTACAGGTACCTGAGTCTGACTGTATCTCTGCTCTTATTCTGCACCGTTCTCTCATTCAGCTACCCATGGCATCCACAAACAGGCTTTCTGGACACTCTATAATGTATGTATGGATGGATGTATGTATGGATAGATGGATGGATGGTATCTGTTCCTCATTATGTTCAGCTGCTCATTCCATTGCAAAGGCCTATACTTCTTATCAACAACTGCCACTGATTGTCAGAAAGTCATCATATGAATGTAAAGGTTAATGTATTATTTAATTCAGCAAATTTGAATGTAATTCTCATTTACATGGTATGTGTCACATTTTCTTCAATCCGCAATGATCTTTGCTACCTGTTGCTCTGACATCATACTGAGGTTGAGATCAGAATCCTCCAGTCTTCTTTAAAAAATGTTACCTCACTAGACATAATTGTGGCGATCTGGCTGCTTTTCTGCATAATATGGACTTCAAAGGTAAATGGTAAATGGTTCATGCAAGTTAGAGTCACATTAGCGGAAGAGTGTTGATTTCCAGCTCTGAGGATGTAAGAGGTTCTGCTTTTGTTCAGGGTAGTTGTGCACAGTTCAAAAGAAGTGCAAATGTGGAAGTATACATCTGCTTATCTGCATTGGCACATTGAAATACCACATTACTATTACCAAAAATGTCTGAATGCTGTCTAGAGTTAGAATATCTGCCACACACACAAACACAGACCCTCTACAGTGCATGTTTCCATTCCTTTATGCTCACCTTCTTAGTGTAATCATAATAATAACCACAATGCCCTTGATTAGTTTAGTGTAAGCATACACGGTTCAAACACACAGAATTGATGAGTTCAGTCATAGCGCAGTGGTGGAGCAGGAAAATCACATTCTAGTGTGATGGTCCTCTACTGCTGTAGTTAATATGCTGAATAAACATTAGTTAATAGGTAATACAAGAGTTAGTTAATACATTAGCTAATTCATGTGTTGATATAAGTTATATATGGAAGTGTAGCCTAATGTAGTGTTATTTTCCAATAATATCTATCTCCAATGTGTTGCAAATGACTGACAATGAATTCATTAGGTGTATAACGCATTATTGGATATAAATTAACAATTCACTTTTTGTCCAGAGAGGTTACAACTTTTGAGAAGTCTGCTTATGGAATATTAAAAGTGTATTTGTACACATTTTCCCTGCGATCTGAACGTTATCATGGCAGGATTCCTATCAGTGTCATATCAGTGCTCCTTTTCTTACTTTTGCTGCTCTCCACATCATGAGCTAACAAACCATTTCCTGTTTTTGAAATACGCCCCGTCAAAAAATCCTCTGAATGTTTTTCTTTCTTTTTTTTTACAAAGTTGATTGTCATCATGTTATATTCATTATTATTCTCAGATTTTTGACTTTTTCATACAGTTTGTAGAGCTTTCCGCATCACTTTAGCTTCACATTTCAATTGATAAAAGACAAACTGTACAAACACATTTTTTTTATAAATAAACTTTTATTCACACCGCAGAAGCAACATAAATAAAATAAAATATAAGTATAGTATAAAAATATGCTTTTCTTATTAATAAATAAATATGAAAAAATAACAAAATGCATTCATAAACACAAAGGCAGCTGCCACTAATGCCTGCTCTAGTTACTTTATATATACCAAAGGAAGCAGCATGTGGTCTAAAACGGACAGGCTGCCTAACCGAGCACAAACCCTACAGTCACAAGATCATGTATTGTTTCTGATAAACAAGACACACACACACAAGTCAATACAAAAAATATGAATTCATAAAAGATAATAGTTATGCTCCAACATGAAGCTAATACTGACACTCCAATATTATGAAGTAATATTAAAAAAAATACCACACTTCTTTGCATATGTTATCAAGATTTCCTCCAGACAGCTCATGCAATCTTGTCTAACAGGAGGTTCAATTTATCATGTACCTAACTGTTTGTCACTCATTCGTAAACCTGTGCATGTCATTCTCCAGCCTGTGCATTGGGAGGGGGCCCTCAACTCTGAGGGGACAGTCTGAGCTGCACTTGCAAGACTGGATCATCATCACGTCCTTGATGAAGGTTTCCCCATTATCACAATGGAACTGCACGGGCAGGGTTCTAGTTTGCTCTGGGTGGCAGCACCGTCCATCCAGGCATGAACCACAATATTTTGGCCAGTATTTTTTCATGCTGCTGCAACCTGCGTACGTCAGCTTCACTGGCTGCTTAGGTTTTTCGGTGCGACTGCACTTCTTCCCTCTCTGAAAAAATGATAACATAACAGCTATTATTGTATCTCAAAAGAATGTTTTAACACAAGACACCCTAACAATCATGCCATGCCTAGATAGACTAAATTCAAGTTATGCACTATGCTTACCTTTAAACCAGACTGAGGGAATGGAGAACATGGCCGCACTTGGCAAATGCGTGACTCCTTCACCAGCTTGCACTGTGGATTGTTGTTGGTGACTCTGGTGGAGACCCCAACGCCACAGGTCTTTGAGCATGGAGACCAGCTGGTAGAATCAGTGACACACTTCTGACCAGAAGACAATATGCGGGTCACAGGCGGGCCTCTGAAAGCTGAGAAGGTAGGGAAAGACACTCAATGAATTTCATAATGCTTAATGGCAACTGATGGTCCCCTATTTGAGGTATACTTAGGACAACAATTCTGCTTTAAAACATTGTTGATCACAAGGGTTCATTCAGAAATAGGTAATTTAGCCATAACTGATTGATTGTACCTGGCAACTTTGTTACAATTAGTAAAGATGAGCATGAGTGTGAGAGTGGAGAAGCACTGACCTGCTTGAGGCTTTCCTTTGAACCTTGAAAACATCTTATTCTTCTGTGTGAGGTTTTCGTCAGGTTGGCCAGCTTTGGTTTGGCCTTTCTTCACTTTCAGGTTGTCTGTATCCTCGCAGACCCACTTGTCACAGCACTGGCCAGGCACCTTGACCAATGTGGGGTTGAGACACCCGAGGGCAGGTATTGAAAGCTCCTGAAGACACAATTGAACGCACCCCACGGCACCGTCTATGCAAGTGCACTGATGCTTGCAACTTGGCTGAAAAGTCTCTCCATTCTGATACATTTTGTTGTTGAACTCACAAGGTCTTCCTTCGAGTTTGGCTGTTGAGAGGAAATTCAAAGACGATGCCGTTTAAATAAATCGTTCAGCAGCACAACGCACACAAGTCACAACGCACTTTAAAAAAAAGTTCATCCAGTTTGAATATGTGAATGTATTCATACCTCGACATATGCCTTTAGTTGCACCCCAGCTAGCCCCGAAATTACACTGAAGTCCTTTGATGTGGTCACACGGCTCCGTGTTGCTGCAGTCTTCATTCAGCTGTCTCGCGCAGACCTTGCAACAACCGCATCTGTCCGTCACCAAGCTGACTCCCAGCTCACATCTTGGTGTCTCCCGGGGACATTCGCACACCGAAGGGCATGTGGAGAAAACCTGTACAAACACAGATCAGAAACTATATGTCAAGATGTGGACAAATGAGCAGTGTATCGTTTACTTCATTTTTTAAGTAGGAAAAGGAAACTTAAAGAAAATTACATTTTCCTTACCCTTGTAAGGCATCCAAAGATAATAACGGTTAAAGAAAGCACCAGCATGTCTATTTGCTTTCCTCTGCTATCTCAATTATAAACACACTTGCACTGAGTTCCTGTGCTGCCGGTTGTATGGTCGCAGTCGTGTCTCCCTCCCTTTTATAATGCTAAGCGGGCTTACGTATGAACTGGCTTGGTTGTGAGGTGTTCCTGAAAGTATGCCTGGAATGTTTCAGACGCGCTTTCCCATTCAGGAAAGACGCCCCCCTGACTTCGCAGAGGACGTAGAGCGAAAATGTATTTCTCATGGATGGACAATGTTGGAAAAGGGTTGCTCATGTCCCTCATGTTGCTGATGAAGTACATATACCAGGTTCTCAATATTAGATCAAATGCTACAGTGCCCTCCACAATTATTGGCACCCTTAGTGAATGTGACCAAAACAGGCTATGAAAAAATATGTCTTTGCTGTTTATCCTCTTGGTCTTTTTACTCAAAATATTCACAAAAATCTTACCTTTTCATTGAAGTAAAATTATTGAAAGAATTTTTTTTTTTTGACATTAAATAAATATTATTCTCCAAAACCGGTGTGCTACAATTATTGGCACCCCTTAATTTAATGTTTTGAGCAGCCTCCCTTTGCCAAGATAACAGCTCTGAGTCTTCTCCTATAATGCGTGATGAGGTTGGTGAACACATGGCACGGGATCTGAGACCATTCCTACATACAGTATCTCTCCAGATCCTTCAGATTCTTAGGTCAACGCTTGTATACTCGGCTTCCGCTCTTCCCACAGATTTTCTATGGGGTTTAGGTCGGGGGACTGTGATGGCCATGGCAAAACCTTTATTCTGCGGTCGGTGAACAATTTTTGTGTTGATTTTGAGGTGTGCTTCGGATCATTGTCCTGCTGGAAGGTCCAACCACGGCCCATTTTAAGCTTCCTAGAGGGGGCTGTTAGGTTTTCATTTAATATCTGCTGGTATTTGATGGAGTCCATGATACCATGTATCCTAACAAGATGTCAAGGGCCTTTGGAAGAAAAACAGCCCCACAACATCAAAGATCTGCCACCATACTTCACAGTGGGTATGAGGTGCTTTTCTGTATGGCTATCTTTCTGTTTAAAGTTCTGATAAAATTGGACTGAGGCCTGTCTTAAAACACCTCCCCCTCATTGAGGGAATCTTTGAGTTTACATTTGTAATGCAAATGTCTTCATGCAAAAAAATGTGACAAGCGGAGGGAAGAAGGCTGTGCTGCTGGAATGCTGATCTCTTTGAGATCCTTGGGGATCTTAAGTCCAGCTGGGATAATGGACTGGGCTTGGAACAAGACAAGACAAACAGAAGTCCCAGGCTGGGGCGGAATGTGCTGGAGGAAAACCCAGCAGAACATTCCATCCAGGATCTACGGAGGATGAACCGTGAAAAATACCTTCCCTGAGACACATCAAGAAAAGTGCAGCATAAATTACAAGGAGACTGCTTTCCATCCGTCAACCAGAAGGATATTTGGGCGGCGTGACTTTTACAGGAAATGTGCTCGAGCATGTTCAATCATGGTTTTATTTCCCACAGTGGAAGGCACGAGAGAGTTGTGTTTGCAAAGACAATCAGAACCAAAGAACCTCACTGGTTTCCTGGAACAGACATTACCATGCACATTTGTATTTACAGTATGTGTCTGGGGAGTAATATTTTTAAATGTCTACATTCTGAAATATATGACTTTAAAACACATCTTTGATGAGAAATGCATGTTTCATTGATTGACTTTCCCTTTTTGAACAAGGCAAAGGGTGTTTCGCATTAATAATCTCACATTATCTGCCACTAACACACTAAATACAGAATTGGAGCAAATACTAAAGTACTCTAGCCAATATTCTTGGTGTGTTAAAATGAATGCACTCTACAGTGCTGTCCCTTCTGATTGCTCAGTGCATATCATATTGCATGCAGTTGTCGGTGTTGGCTTGACAACTAGTCAAGCAAACATTACATTGATGTAATTGTTCCATGAACTAATTAACATGTTGCTATCTGAAATCCCTGTGAAAGGTGTCAAGTTTGGATTGGATTACTAAAACTCTGTGCCAGAAGGTGTCAACTAAATTGCCATGTGTGTGACTTTCTCTTGTCCCTTTGAGTGAACGTAGAAGCTCCTGAAAACAATATTGTCTTAGCACGGGGGGGAAACTCTGAATGTGTTAGAATTTCAACTCCAAGAGCAGTGCAAAACACACATGAGATTCCTTATCAATGATGTTGAACTGCATGGCATCCATATTACATAAGCATGCCATCATGGCCACACTATGGGGATTAAGCTCTACAGGGCAATTGCATAACATGTATTTTCATAGTTACATCCTAGGATTAAACTGTGGAAAAGAGAGAGAAACATCCACCCATCTCTCTCTTGCTCGCTCGCTCACTAAAACATTGACACAAACATTTACCCTGGTCCATAGTTTTTATATACCCATAATAATCTTCATTTTTTTCTACTGTGTCATGACAACACATGTCATATTTTCTGGAGAACTTGGCCTTACACTGTCTTTGCCTATTATTAAGACCAATGCTTCAGCATGAAAAAAAAACCAGCTGTGTTTGTACAGTACATCAGTGCAGACTAGATCCGTTTCTGTCTGAAATACTGATGAATCGTTCACATTTCTGATGGGTCAGACACAGAAATGCCTGTGGTGTTTCCAGAGGAGTTCAAAGAGATGATTGCTAATGCAGCTCTCCTTACATCACTCCAGTGAACCGCTTTCCCATATTTGTGTCCCACACTCCTCTGAGTGCTCAGAAAAGGAACATTGTGTTCGTCTGTGATCGCACTCCTGCTGACTCGGCAGTGTACACAGTGCTGCCCGCAAAGTCACAGTAAAAAAAAAAAGCAAAAACCTCCTGTGTCAGAGCCTCTTGAGTTTTACATTGATGGTGGAAGGGGTTGTTGGCTGGTTTGGTATGGAAAAGTGATACTTGTGATTGATCTTCATCATTTTAGGGTAACTTGTTTAGTTTTGATCAGTTTATCAATTTCTGTTTATACCCAACAGCTGATTTATGGTTTAAACTATTGTGTTGCTACTAATGTCAGTCCATAAACGATATGACTTCAATGACCATTTTGATCTGCCCTGTCTTTCAGATTAGAAGATTCTGGTCCAGTTTAAGCGATTCAGCCAATCACATTGCATCAACAATTATATGGAGTGACCTGGCACACACACAACCCCTGATTTCCTTGACACAAAGGCCTTGCACCACTAAGTGGTGCTGGTACAGAAGATGTTAAACATATAGCTATTAACAGTTAATTTGGGCTGGAAGAAAGGTTGGAATACTATGTAAATATAGAATGACTCATATATATATGAAATACATGCATAGAATTAAAGGATAGTGCATTCATTTATTTGTCATACATTCTTCTTTATATCTTTTCCTATGTTCTTTTAACTGTATTAATGTACTTTACCACTTTTCATCTCTTATTTTTCGGTTCCTTTATCTGGTCATTTGTAAAGCACTTTGAATTACCAATGTGTATGATGAATTATACTTTATAAATAAACTTGCCTTGCCTTTCAGATTAATAAAAAAAAAACTATGACATGCTCTATGCTGATAATCAAAAAAATCCAGTAATACAGATCTTAGGCTACCAAAACTGATGTACCCTGAGCTCCATAACTTGTTGCTGAATACGGTCCATTAGCAGATCTGTGAGCTAAATGAGAACTTCCTGTGTATTTCTCTGCAGCCAAGGCAAGAGGAAGTCAACAACTTCTCTTACGTTGTTGTCTGAATCAAATTAGATGAAAATCGTCCATCTACATTTCAGCTAATGTAGTCTGATATTACACACTTAGCTTGTCATTTATGTCGACAATAATTAGTTAACCTCTGGGTAAACCATTAGTTGAGCAGGTGTGATGTAAGAGGGTTTAGACAGCACATTGCCGTAGCCTACAGCCCCACCCCGAGGCCACTTGTGTTATAGGTTAAAGATAGAGCCATCCTCTTATGATGCCAATACTGATGATGATGATGTGTTGGCCTAATAATAGCTGTGATACTGTAGCTAGCCTATGTAATCATTGTGCATAGTGTCTTCTCAACAACGCTATCACTAAACTTCATTCTGACAAATATTCACAAAAGTATACTCCCCTGTTTTGTTCTCTAACCTAGGCATATCATGTTTACATTAGTTGTACAGCCTATAATGTTAAGTCTTCTTTTCGTAGATATTGTCAATAAAATAAGAGTAAAAGTAAAATTGTCGGGTAGTAATTTGAAACCACAGGGTTTGACCCACCCTGTTAGATTTAGGCTAAAAATTGCGTCAAACAGAGAATGAGGAAGTCCAACTCGTAGTTTCCCCCCTCTCCTTCCGATGTTCTGAGTATAGGCAAGGTACATGTACGGCACACAAAAGTCTTACAATGTAGGAGTATTTGCGGACGTTTCGTTATCACTTCAACATATTCTCTTTTATATACCTGTGCTTTTGTTTTAGAGACAGAGAGCCTCACAAAAGAGGATTGGGAAACCACTCAAAACGAGTAGAATGGATTTCCCCCACCTGACGGAAGATGACATGGCTGAAATAAAGAAGGAAGTGAGTATCTACAATGTTGATACTCGTAATGTGTGACATTTAGCTGGATTTCCTTGAAACGAATTTGCCTCGTGGACAAAAATGCTTTTAAAAGAGCGGAAGGCTATATGAAAGTTAAAGACACGGACACCGTAGGCCTACTATCTTTTGATAGAAGCAATAAAGTCCTTCTTTAGAAAACAGCATGGGCTAAAGCCACCTAAGTCGTGCATGAATGGAATAGGCACGCAATAAACTTTGAAAATCACCGAAAAGGTCGTCAAAGAATCATTTTCAGTTTGTGGCAATGACAGGGGCCAATATGTTTTGCACAACTCACAGATAAGGATGGGTTTTTGTTAATGCTCATAAAGATTCAATTAAAATATGGAACCTATTCGTCCATTTATGAGTAGCCTTTTAGACCTATATTATCAGTGGACGTGTTTGAGCAAATATTTCCCTAACTTCTATTCGTCCAGTTCCACAACAGTAGAATGGTGTTAAATTAAGCTTTACCTCGCTTAGCCTACCTTACCCCGGGACACATTTTGGTTTATTTGTCAGGCACTTGAAAGGCTACGCCCGTACCTGGTCGAGAAGATCATCGCCAGTCGTCACTTTGACTACCTACGCTCAAGGAAGATCCTTACTCGGGACGACACGGAGGAGATAAGCTCCAGAAACACAGACCGCAAGCGCGCTGGCAAGCTGCTGGACTACCTGGCCGAAAACCCTCGGGGCTTGGATACCTTAATTGAATCCATCCGTCGGGAGCGCACCATTAACTTCCTCATCACCAGAATAACCGACGAGGTGCAGAAGGTCAAGAACGAGAGGATAGCTGCCATGAAGGGTAAGATTTTTTCGTTTGTTTATATCAGACTACCACTGTAGCTAACTTGTATTATATCTCTGAAGTGTGTGATAGAGTTTAAGGAAGGTTCTACTTTTGTATCCACAGCAGAAGCAAGCTCAAGCTATACCCACTCAAAGTCTGGTGCCACCAACGACCTCTCTCGGACATTTTCCTATGATTCTAACTTTGACAAGTGCTATGCCTCTACGCTGCTTTTCCACCCAGAGGGCGAGGGGAGCCCATCTAACTCGGTGGCCACTGGTTCGTTAAACCTGCTCTGTGGGTCTAGTGGGAGACGAGACAACATTGTCGGGGTTGTGGGCAGCAGTGTCAGTGTGACTGGGTCGTCCTACAGTGTCTCCTCATCTTTACCTAAGCCGGGAGACCCAGGGGCTCCCCCTCTACCGGAGGAGGTCCTGAATGAGATACAGGACACAGATTCCGGGGCTTGTGGGAGTACTGCCAGTGGTGGGGATGCTAATATCCAACCACTGCGATCCCGGTCCATTTCACCCCGCTCGTGAAAGAACTGTTAACGAGTCCTGTGCCAATGACCACCATCTGGACCATCGGAGCAAAACTCTAGCATATGCCCACTTGTTAGGCTGCTGAACTTTTCTATTATTTTTATGTGTCAGAGCCTATTTCTTTTCAGTCACTGTATAGTTACAATCCTTTACTCTTCATTCATACCTGATGTAATTGTGTTGTCTTACTTAATCACCAGTTTTCTGCTGTACATATGTTGATGTTTTCTTGCACCTCATGTGTATTGTGTTAAAATAGTTCATGCGTGGTGGAGGACAGATCCTTCAACACACAGCTTTGCGCAGTGGGGAAGTTTGTAGACCTTGTGAGGTGATCAGGAAATCCCAGGCCAGTTGAAACTTGTCCATTATGTGGATCTGCGGCTAGCTAGTTCATTATATAGCTGCCTCAACTTTAGGGAACATTCTAAACGACAGACCACTTCAGCACATGACCATGATGGTGGACTGGAGTAAGACTTTTCAGTGTCCTAATGTCTGACATCACCCTTCATAAATATGTTTTTTTTTGACGGAGTCATGCACTGGAACTTGTTGACATAACCACTAGACAGCCATCATTTTTAGCACTGATTAACTCACTGATGGTCAAGAAAAGCATGCATATCATACCACTAATGTATTAGTATAACCACAAAACACTGCAGTCATTATGAAACAACAGATCAAATATTGACAGACAGACAGATTTTTAAGGAAATGGAGGTTAGGAGGACTCAATCTGAGAGTAACTAACTGAAGCATAGTCAGAATAATATGTGTAGCACCATTCAAGGCTCCCAGTGCTGTTTAGTTGGTGGCTAAAGTAAAAACAAATGGAATTAAATACTGGAACCACTACACAATAAAAATAAAACAAAGCTAAAACAAATTCACTGTGAGATCATCACTGCAGTCCTTGGATAAAGTAAGTGTTTGTCTATGTATGTGACTGAACACAATCTGTGTTAGAAATGACTCAATTATTTTACCTGTGTTGCCATAACATGTTTATTGTTGGCTGTAGTCAATTTGTGAACTGAAATATACTTCAAGGGGAGACAGAATAAAAGAGCTGCATGTTTTCTGTTCACAATGTCTTGTCACAACCAGTTTTTGTTTAAAGCTTAGAGGGTTTCAAGAGGATCAAGCTAGCATTGTATTGTATTACTAAATGGCAAACATGGCATCATTGTTCCATCTGCAGTGTGGGGGTATATTTATGCGATATATCCATTGAATATGTTGCAGGTTTGTTCAAGTCTTAAATCGGTCATCATTCGTATTTGTTGCTTTAGTGTCCCAGTCCAATGAGACGCAGTACCCTGACAGCTGAATGAGAGGAAATGCTCTTCTCTGCGTTGGTTGGGAAAGGTCGAGTTGTTTATGTCATGCAAGATCTCTCTTGGCTTTTATTCTGTGATGGGTTTAGGGGTGAGTATGACTGTTCGCTCAATGCAGAGAATGCTGAATAACTTGTAAGATAACACTGAAGAATGGAAAAAATGTCAGAACTCTTCATCTGTACTTGAATTTCTTATCAAGATAAAACTCTCTTCTTGTTTTACCACTTCGCTCACAGCATGCGTCTTTACTCTCATTCTGAGTAAGCCACCAAGCCAAACACAGCATGTGGCATTGTCGCTCTCTCTCCGTCTAAGAACTGAGCAGCCCGTAAAGAAACACGAGCAATGGCAGAGCAAGACCTACTAATTACACGTGACCCTGAGGCTCGCCTTAAACGGGACCACCAAAGGACAGCTGATGCAGTAGATGTGGACCGCAAGGTGGTTGACCGTTTCAGGAGGAAGCTTAAATATTTTTTCATGAACCCATGTGAGAAGTTTCATGCGAGGAGCCGTAAACCATGGAAGTTAATGTTGCAACTTCTGAAGATAGTCATAATAACAGTTCAGGTAAGAGAAATATACTCTTTAGAGTTTGTATGGCTGAGCTAAACACAGAACTGCACTAAATACATTTTAATTTCTTGACTTCTTGGCCAATATATCTTTTCATTTATGTATGACCACTGTGGTGTGAAATTGAACACCTACTTATTGTGTACTTTCCTGAAGCTGGTATCTTTTGGACTGAGTAATGAGATGATGGTCACCTTCAAAGAAGAAAACATCAAGTCCTTAAAGCACCTTTTCCTGAAGGGATATGAAGATCAGGACAAAAATTATGCTGTTCACACAAGGACAGAAGTGTATGACCATATCAATTACATCATAAATCGGGTAATATCACCATTATTCTTTTTTAGAACATGTGGACACATCAGTATCTACATTTCTGTAAGAATACCTACTTCCTCTCCCTGATACCTGCAGGAAGCAGTAATCACCACTAGGTGAAATCATGGCAGTATCTCTCCTCTTTCCACAACTTCAGCTCAAAGCATTTATCTCATGAGCAGTGATGTGAGCCAGGGTGTATAGCCTACAGAGGTCCTTTAATTGTCCATTACTTTTCTACTCTTGGAAGGACAACAGCTTGCACCGGGTTACCCTACTTCTACAGCTTCTGAACCTTGCCTCCACAAGGTGTTGTTGCACAATGTTTTGTATGCACAGTGGTGGATGGCAATTTAAGATTGAGTACCTCATTTTGTAACCGATATGAAAATGAATGTGCCTAGATTTTCTTGTTACCTCGGTGTGTAGTGGACATGTGCTTGGTTCTCTTCAAACCATCAACATTTTCAATTAAGTGCCTCTGTGTCTAGCCACCCTCAACTTGTTTCTAACTCTGGTGGCTTTCAGCTGTCAAGGGACCTTTTTCTAACCTACATTGACTGCCTGGAGAGCTCACCGTTAGCCTTATCTGTGACCAAAGAATGTGCTCCCAAATTCATTAGGCTTCTTTTCATGTTATTTAGCCAAGCTTAATCTTGTAGTTTTGTGCTGAAGAGGTTTTTCTTTCTTGGGCTCCGTCCATAGAGGTTGACGTTATGTAATGTCCTTCGCACTGTCTGAGCCGTCACAGACACTCAAATTTCCACTGATAACCTCTAAGCCAAGTCTGAAGCACTTGCCTGTGTTTTTCAGAGCTAGATTGTACAAGTAGCGACTGATATTTAATTGGTCACCAATCTTTCTGAATCCCTTTCCATCTTTGTGAAGGTTCACAAACAGATTAAACAAATTCTTCTTGGTAATTCTTTCACAGGTTATTTTATAACCATGTTCATGCAATTAGGCTAATTGTACATCACAGATGTACTCAATTTTGTTTCAATGATCACAGGTTTCCTAACTTGTGTGTCAGTGATCACAGGAGTTTCTACTTTGAGGTCTGTATGTTCAATATAGTATTTCTAAAGTTATTTTTGTATTCTTCATAAGAGGAAACTTGTCAGCTTAGAACTAATGCGGTTTCTGAGATACAATGTAGAATCATTTGACATTTAAGTGATGTTATACAGGGGTGTACTTCTGTTGTATACTATATAGGTCTACATATCGCTATATTCAGCCTAAGCTTTAGCCTAACGTGACTTGCTATGTACAGATGACCAGTGGTGACTGGTGGCCTCTGCCGCACTTTGTTCTATACAAGATTGTAAAATCGAGAGATTGTTCCTGTACCTGAAATGCCTGCATGCTAAGCTGCCTCGCCCCATGCAGCCTTGGTAGCTCCATGCTGTTAGCAGAATGGAATGGAACCTGAAAACTCTAGTCACTAAAACCACACCCTCTCCCACTCAAGAGAGGGAATCTTGCTAAGCTTGAATCAGCAACTGTCAAGGGTAATATATAGCAATCATTGGCTAAAATCCAGCCCTATCACAAAGTCCAGGTTGATGAATGGTTGTGAGGAGATGGAAGTACAGTATCAGTAAAAATCCAGTCCCTCATACTTTAACACCTCCTGTGTGCTCCGTCCCACTTCTGACACCATACACCAAAGAGAGCTGAAAGGTTTCTTGGCTAATGCTTAGGCTATTTCAATGGTAATCTAAGCACATATAACAGTCACAGTTATACACATTACTAGATTGCCAAGCCCACTCTGTTTGGTTATCATTTCCAACACTGTAACCCAGTGTGTGAGCTAGGATATTCCTTTTGAGTACATTTCATTTGTTTTTCATTAGTATTTAAACCTGCCGAATCTCACAGTGGGAAATCATGCATATGAGAGGAATGATGGCGTCTACACCCCACTGTCTCTCTGCCAGGAGTTTTACCGACATGGGAGCATCTCCCCTGACAATGAGACATTTGACATCGACCCATTTATTGAGACAGGTGATGATAGCTACTGCAGTTATCTGTTTTGACTGGTGTGTGTGTGTGTGTGTGTGTGTGTGTGTGTGTGTGTGTGTGTGTGAGAGAGAGAGTATTGTTTGTATGTTTGTGGATAACACATGTTAACCATATCTGTGCAACCTCTGCCAGCAGTGAGGAAACTATTACTGTACAAACTGTTTAAGAATCAACAAACACATTGACATTTTCTGCCTTTGGAGAATTGTTGATAAAGAATGAAATGGCCCAATAAAGAGCCTTCTATAAGAGAGACCAAGGTATTTGGTACTTGACTTTAAAGGGTTTGACTTGTACTTACAGATTAGTAAAAGTTTGTTTATTATTGTTCTGCCAGAGTGTCTACCCATTGACCCTATGAGGCCTCTCAAAGATGATGCTTCAGTACAAGATATGAATTTTACCCTGGATTTTCAGAGGTCAGGATGTACTTTCCCCAATTTTAAATGTTACATCAATACATTTATCATTATTTTCCTCAGTGTTCAGCTTTCCCACGTCATTATTTGCATGTGTCAAAGTAAGAACTAGAAATTAATTATGTTTTTTTAATGAATAATTTATATTGCAAAGTCAATTTCACAAATACATGGAGAGGTTTCCTTTTTTAAATTTTCTTTCAAAGCACTCTTGTGGAAAATTTTGTGTGGAATTATGTTGTTATTTATGTCTTTAGATTACTCTCTGTTAAAGTCTACCTGAATATTAAGGCTATAAATCTGCAATCAGTGCGTCACAATGAATTACCAGACTGCTATGACTTCAGGACTATGGTGGGTCATGTTTTCATAACTGCATTAGCATTCCTGCCTTTTTAATGAAATGGTTGCTATCTGTAATGTGTCATAAACAAATGAGCTAAGGAACCTCCAGAAAGAGAAATGTGCGTAAACTCTGACATATTATGGCACCATACAATCCTTTGTCCCAACTCTTTTTTTCTCTCCAGATTTTGTTTGACAACACAGCCCATAGTGGAATGATTAAGATATCACTGGAAAACCGTGTGCAGATCAATGTCTGCAAAGAGTGGAATGTATCTGGGTCCTGTAAGAATATTCTTACACTTCCACACACCTTTCACTAGGCATACCATCTGCTTAGCTGAGACACTTTTGTTAACACCCAGTGTAAATAATCAGAACATATTGTAAGTGAACACTGTCTAGTTCAATTCAATGCAAATCAATTAAACTGCAAAGTCAAGCCATGTAGTTGTTTTACAGAAGGTAAAAGCACAAAGAAATTGTTTACAGAAAGGTTGAACACCTTTAAAAATGTTTTATTTTTTGTTATTTTCCATGATGACACAAACTAAATCCCATGTTACTGTTTCATTACAGCAGATACAGACTATCATCTCATCCAGATTCTGATGTTTGATTCTGTCATCATTCTTGCTTGTCTGGTGTCTCTTGTTCTGTGTACACGCTCTGTGCTCAGTGGACTTCAGCTACAGTCTGTAAGTGAAAGCTGTGATGCTATGCTGTTACATGCTAGAATGCTTATATATTAGGGGTTACAGCTAGAATCTCCCTAAGGGCCCTACAGACTGGTCTACATGCAGCCTGAGTGCATGTTTCAGGCTGAAATACTGATCAGCACACAGTCTGTTGGGCCCTTAGATTTGAATAGCATGTAAAACAAAACATGTTTCCTGAAGATTGTCTTATTTATGCCGTGACCCCTAACTCATAGAGGGTAGTAGTACAGAACATCACAAATATCTCTGACATTGATATTTTAACACTGTCACAGGAATATACTATGTTTTTCCAAACACACTATCGGAAGACAGTGCACATGTCGGACCGTCTGGAGTTTGTTAATGGCTGGTATATTCTTATTATAATCAGTGACACACTAACCATTGCTGGTTCTATTATGAAGATTTGCATCCAGATCAAGGTGAGCTTAATGATCAGCTTCAGATGCATAAATTAAACTGCATATAAGCTGTTTCATGGTATGTTTCATGGTAATTTGTTAAGAAACTCAATATCTCCTCCCTGTTTAAGGAACTAACCAACTACGATGTCTGCAGCATTTTGCTGGGAACTTCTACAATGTTTGTGTGGATTGGTGTTTTGCGATACCTGGGCTTCTTCCAGAAATATAATGTGAGATCTTTATAAATGCTTACAATTGTTTTTGATTCTCCTGTTAAAACACATACTTACACACATAGGTAAATGAAAGGTACCTACACAAATATGCTAACCTAGAAACATTTATTTTAGTAACAGGCTAGCTCATATTTAGGCATACAGTACACATCAATATTCATAGGGCCATTTCCCTGAATTCTCAAGAAACAAACTCTGTCAGTGTTGTTGTAAAGGGACTTTAACTTTGAGTTTAAATTCAGGTCAATACCTTCACTCATTCGAGAAACTGGTCAAAGCTGGTTTCAGGCACTGACTTACATTTGCATGGAAGAACATCCCAGATGAGATATCACAGTTACACCCACCCAGTCTTTTCCTCTCATGAAAGCACAGTTCATGAAAGCTCTGTTGTTCTATCAGATTCTGATCCTCACCCTGAGGGCAGCCATCCCAAATGTGATCCGATTTTCAACGTGTGCTGTCATGATATACCTGGGCTACTGCTTCTGTGGCTGGATTGTGCTGGGACCACACCATGAAAATGTAAGAAGTATATAAAAAAAAAGTTACATGGTTCCAAAGATGTTATGCTTGATGCAGACAAGCTGTTTGATACACTAACTCAATATTTACCTCCCATAGTTCCGTACTTTTAACATGGTGGCAGCCTGCTTGTTTTCCCTCATCAATGGGGATGAAATCTACTCTACCTTTACCAAACTGCGGGAAAGAAGCTACCTAGTCTGGCTTTTCAGCAGACTTTATGTGTACACTTTCATCTCCCTGTTCACGTACATGGTTCTCAGTCTCTTCATTGCTCTCATCACAGACACTTATGAGACTATCAAGGTAAAAAGATCCAATGTCAAGTATTGGCAGTACATCTTTACGTTTATTGTTTATGTATATTACATTTATATTTGGACATAGAAAGCATACAACTCTGAGAGAACAAATTGGGTTAGGCTTAAAGTATTGAAAAATATATAGTTACATGATACATCCCATTGTTTTCATAATGTGTGTTAAAAGCGTGAAGGTTATTGTCTGCACAACGACAGGGAAACTAAAGCTTACCATGCTCACTTTTAGCAACACCAGCAGGAGGGTATCCCTGTGTCTGAACTTCAGGCCTTTATTACGGAGTGCAAAGACCTGCCTGCCTCTGGGAAGTACAAGATGGATCCTGAGACCGACTCCTGCCTCTTCCTTACCTGTGCCTGCTGCAGCTGAGAGTGATGCCTGAGAGGTTCCCACTACAGAGGCTGGTTGAGCTGAAGACACCTACATGCCTGTGTCACAAATTCTGCACTAGATTTACCAGCTGTAGCCTATACAAAGCATTTAGACTTTAAGTGCAATCTGTATGGTTTGACCTTGCCCAAATAAAAACTTGACGTGCTACAATATGAGGTATTATTCAATAAGGCTTTACATAGGCAACAGGAGGATGTTTATGTATACATTTAATTTTGTGCTGATACAAAATAATTGTTAAATCATGAAACACACACACACACACACACACACACACACACACACAGAGCAGACTGTTTGCCTGCCTCACACTATTGTATAAAAGTACATTTCTGCTGTATATTTGACTTGGCAAATACAAATTGTGTTATGGGCCTTAAATGCTGCAAACGCTTGAGAATTTATGATGGCTTTCCATATATCCGCAGTAGTCTTTTCCCTATATCCACAGTACCCCTTAACTGGTAATGTGTAACTTAAATGGACGTGCCTGTGTTGCCACCACCCAACAGATTTGTTTTATATTTGAGTATCATAGGTATGTCACTTGCACCTCGTAGTCTCACATACGCAAATCTGAGGTTACATGAATGATTGGCCAAGGGTGTGCCAGGTGATGGTAAAAGCCAATGCACGAATGGTACGTTGGTTGCTTAACAACGTTCTCTCCAATAGGTGAGTAGTTTCTTCTTACGTGAGAGAGAGGTCTACTTCAAACCTCAAACTCGTTTGTACACAACAAGTGCTTTTGAACATGCCACGACACCGGTTAAGGTCAAATTGGTGTTAATGATTGCATGGACGAAGCCAATTATTATTCAAATGATCCCAGAAAAGTTTGAACTTAACGAAGGTAGAACAACAATAACAACTACTGCGGAATCACGTAGTTATTTGAAGCATCTTGATTGTGAGTATCTTGCATTTTAGCTAGCGTTGTATCGTTATCACTATCATAGCTTGGTTGATAGCAAACATTAAGTTATTTCAAGCAACCCATCGCCTCCCATAATGTTGTTGGGTTGACGTTAGTTAAAACTTGTGTCCAGCTGAATATCTGAACTTTGTAGCAAAAAAATTGCCCACTGTTTGGTGTCACAATAATTATCAGTAACGCTAGCCTGTTTGATGTAAAGATGAGTGAAAGCTAGCCTGTAGGATGCTAATGTAGTGGATTTCTCCTTGCTATAAATCAGCTTCCAAGCTAGCCAGCTACAACCGTCCTTAAACAGCATAGGATAGGATAGCTATGCTGGCAAACTAGGTTAGATTAGCTAGTGGCTAACAGCAGAGTGAAACAGTAATACCTTATAGCAGAGTGAAACAGAGGTTTGGCATGGTAGCACTTGAGTAGTTGTTTTATCAGCTTCAGAGAAATGGCGAATTTGTCATTAGGTTCGGATCACATATACAGTAGATAGGGAGTTATGCTAGCATATCTTGCTAGCGATACTAAGGAGTTGCAGATACATTGGCGTTGATAACATCTGAAGGTTTGGGCAGTGAAAGGTAACGTTAAAACAGAAACAGTTGAAAGCAGTAACCTTTCATGTTTAATCTGTCGCTATTAAACGAATATTCAGTATTCTGAACCGATATAATGCAAGCTGCTATTTTCTTGCCATTCAGTTAACAGACGTGTCAAGTAGTGCTCATGTTTATTTATACAAGAGTTATTTTATTATTTTGCAAAGAACTCAGGCACAGTTGACTGACACCCAGGAGAGATAAGTATGTCTGGGCGTGTAGATAGGGCCATATGCACCACGGATTATAGGATAAAGACGCAAGAAAGCCAAGTTCTTTTCTACTTGACACATTCATCTTTAGCCCCTTTGGCTCAACAGTGCGCATAGTGAATTCCACAGGCTTGCATTTTTCCACAGTCCGAGCTGGTAACTAGGAGAAGCTACTGCTATTGTTGAATGCAGACTGACCTGTTCTGTTGTCACTTAAAGAGATCGCATAGCGTGAGGTCTTTGTTTATGGAATAGTTTATCGGTTATTCAGGGGCCTAACCCACAGCTGTATTTTCGTTTTTGCTTGACTCTCTAACACATGGGGAACTGGGGAGAAAAGAACCGAATGTCTGCCTCATATTTCTCACGCACTAATTTGAACACTAGGCTGAGTGATTTAGTTATGTGTATTCATTTAGCCCTGACCAGTCAACCCCACCTCCGCATCCATCAGTGTGCCATGTAATCCCATACTGGTGCTGAATTGGCTGCTAATCCAGTGTCATGGGCGCCGGTGGTAATCCATTGTGCCCTGCTGTTCTATTTCAGGCACCAGTGCCTGCGGGAGCCTCCTGTCCTCTTGACGTGTCTGTCTGCTGGCGCGACGGATGACCAGGGAGCCTGCACGTCCCGGTGTTGGACTGATATGGGAGATTGGTGGACGATGACAATGCCAGAGCCATCATACGGTAAATCTACGTCTCTCTGTGACATGGTGTATAAAGCAATTGTATTGTAAGTGTTTAACCTGCATTTTTTTTAAAAACCTAATTTAAAAGTATTTTTTTTACCACATTTTAACCAAAGCTTTGGAATGTGTAACTGTTTAAATGTCATAAAGAGAAAAGAAACATGATATTTTTTAAAGGGTGTTTAACTGGATTGTAATTCTATCCTTTCCTTCCTTTTGTATAGAAACCAAAGAGATCTGCACTGTGTCCCGCCTTCTAATGTCTCCCTCGAGGCAGAACTCAGTCCCTACCCTGCCCTCTTCCTTGCTGCTGCCTAAAAACTACACTGTAAGTGCCTTCTGCACGGAGCAGAATGTCAGTCAGTGCACCTCCTACATCAATCAGGTATGCCACTCCCCAACTGGGAATATAAAGAGAAACGTAATCTTTTAGAGGGTATATGGCACTGTTGCATGCTAATAGTTCTGTGACAGTACTCCAATGGTTTCATGTCGGTGAATGTACAGTTGACTTGTTCGATGAAAAGCTGCAAATGATCAAATTTAAAGACTCGTCCTCCTCATGACTGCATTTGAAATTTAATGTTGTCTTTATTTTTAATCAATGAATTTTATCAAGAACTGCATCTGTCTGTGAAATAAAACATCCCTGGCTGTAAAAGTTTGTGAGTAGTTTCCTGTCCCATGCTGATTTTCGTGTGTGTGTGTGTGTGTGTGTGTGTGTGTGTGTGTGTGTGTGTGTGTGTGTGTGTGTGTGTGTGTGTGTGTGTGTGTGTGTAGGACGTGGGCTCCCTGGGCTTGTGTGGCCTGAGTGTGGAGCTGTGTGCGGGGGGCGAGGGCATGAAGGCAGTGCCGGCCCTCAACCTCATGTACGAGCTGCTGCAGGTGAACCGGCGCAGCCAGAGGGCCCTGGAGGAGTTGGAGACCCAGCAGCTGAAGAACACCAGCGACCTGGAGCACCTGCAGCACAGCCACGCCAGACTCAAGGTACCGCAGAACACGCATACACACACACACACACAAATTCACAGAATCGTTGCAGAGGTAAAAGTGGAGATGTTATGATGTGTAACAATGATGTAACTTAGTCGAGTTGTAAAAGCTGAGTCATAGAAGTGCTATATATCTAGTCTATCTAGTGTTTGTTTACTGGCAGCATCCAGGCCCATGGTCCATGTCTGCATGTCCTAACTGTAAAACGCTCTGAGCTTTGCACCCTTTGACCTTTGGGTTGTATTGTGTTGCAGGATCAGTTAGAGCACATTAGGAGAGAGAACTCGGGATTGCATGAAGGCGAGAGACAGCTGCAGCTCAAAATCAAGACCTTGCAGAGTTGTCTCAAGTCCGAAAAAGAGGAAGTAAGGCCATATTAAGATGCTATCATGCTGTGTCTTGTGAACATGTTTTTTTTTAACATCTTTCATTTGTGTACAATAAAATTTGAGCAAACTCTTTATAGTCCTTTGAATGAGCTACTCCGTCTAACGGTGTTGAACTACCTTAAACGGTTGTAATGATCTTTTTTAGGTGCAGAAATTACAGAGCATCATCTCAGGCCGTGCCACTCAATACAACCACGATGCCAAGAGGAAGGAGAGAGAATGCACCAAACTAAAGGAAAGACTCAACCAGTTACTGGTGGACAAGAGAGACAAGAAACTAGGTAGGTTGATTGGATACATATAATGCAGACAACCCAAAATAGTTCTCAGTTCTGTTTTGCTTTTGAAACGAGCATTATTTGATCATATGATGGGACCCTGCTGGTGCATTTGCCAAAATGCGTGCCTGCTCTCTGCCTGCTCACTATGTTCTGTCTCCAGCCATCGAGGTGTCAAATACCATTGGAAGGTCAGATGGGAAGAGAGGCCTTTGGAAGACTGGCAAGGCAGAAGCTAGGTAACATGCCTTTCTTGTGTTCTCTCCTTACAATTGACAATCAGAAGGCGGAACAGATGGTTGCCTAGCCTCTAGTACCACTGCTCAGGTCTCAAGTGTCATTTCAGATGGTTCTAACAGTAATGAGATTGCAGTGGGGGTTCATGCAGAGTGACTGTCTGGTGTGTGTGTGTGTGTGTGTGTGTGTGCGTGCGCGCTTCTCCTGATCCAGACATGAAGGGGAAATGTACACGGCTCTGCTGAATGATTATGAGGCTCGGCAGAGGTCTCTGATGGTGGAGAATGCTGAGCTGAAGAAGGTGCTTCAGCAGATGAAGAAGGACATGGTGTCCATTTTGAGTCCAAAGAAGTCTGTGGCCAAAGGAGAGGTCCCAGATGACAGCTTAGAGCCAGTGAGTGTCCATGCGACTCAGTGAATCCTCTTTACATAGCCTTTTTATCACAGAATTAAACTTCTAATGGAAAATATTAAATATTAGGAAGTAATGATTAATATGACATGCCATCAGTACTCGAATCTAACGAACTACTGGTAGATTTGACAAGTGTAAAAACAGCCCATGAGGCAGATTATATTTGAACGGATATACAGTAGCACACCCATGACACCGATTTGCAGTTAACAAAACAAAAAGTGGATGCACTGGAAAACCGATAATGCTATGTATAGGATTCTAATGTTAAAGATAAGTACACTTTATGTATTTAGTTAACATGCTTTATCTGTTAGAATTATCCAATAGCTGTAGAAGAACAAAAAGCTCATCATCATCATATGAAATATTAGCCTTGGAAGCATGACCAAGTTACTGTTAGCATTGTTGTGACATTAGCTTTTCAAGTTTAGTGCTTGAGTGATGGATTTTTAAAAAATGTAATTGGGTTACTATCATCAGGATGTTGAGTTTAGTTAAGGCTTAGTAGTCTGGTAGTAGCTGTCTACATGGCTGAGGTTGGAGAATGGAAGGCCAATTTCAACACATTTCAATTGACAAATGAATGACAAGACAAAACTGGCAGATTAATCTCTATCTGCCAACCAGTTTTGTATTGCTTTTGTCAATTTCAATGTAAAAGAAAGATATGCTCTCAACCTGAAACAGACGTATGCTGTTCCTAGTCTGTGCCAGTATGTGTTCTTGCATTTGAGATTGTGTATGCATTTGGTATAGATAGAAGGGAGGAGAGAGGGTGAGAGTGAAATCAACTTGAACAAGCACTCGGTGTGCCTTGGCTTGGTTTGGTTTGGTTTGGGCCACACTCTGAATATTACATAAGCTCTGGTCTGTCTCGAGGCAGAGAGCGCCACTAAGTGCCAGGCCTGGCTTCAGTGCCATCAGCTGTTGTTGGGCAGACAGGACCCGCTCCTAAGATGATGTGAAAAGAGTGAAAATGAAGTTAGCCAAGTTGTATTGAGTTCAAATCAAATGACTTGCAAGAGCATCATCACAGGTAAACTGTTTACTGCCTGCACATTAATCCGCCCTTAATGGGATTACGCAGTTCTTTAGGAAATGGCCATCACAGGGGGATTAACTTCATCCCCACGAGCACGGTCACCCCTTTGGGTATTGGTATTGTGTTCTGCGTCTCAAATGGCTGCTTAAATATTTCAAGTCCTGAACAGAAGTTTCAGATTCTGCTGCTTTCAACCTAACCCAGTTTAGGTCCAATCTGGACCTAACATTTGTCATTGGACAGAAAGACAGCTGGAAATGAAAATGTTACTGTAGCGTAGTTTTGGAGGAAACGGTGCACCCTTGTTTGCAATTGCTTATGGGCTCAAGCTTATGAGAGACTGATTGGCTGCGTTTTCGGCCTCAGCTGTGCTCGGACGCGGAGGAGGACGCGTGTGAGTCGAGCAGGGAGAGCCTGGAGCAGTCGTGCGAACAGGCCCGCGAGCAGCTCACCAACAGCATCCGCCAGCAGTGGAGGAGACTGAAGAACCACATGGAGCGCTTGGACTGCCAAGGTAGCCCACATGCCCACCTCTCTCACCGCAAACTCATTTGCTCTGTACATCTGTTAAATCTACCCTTTCTTTTGTTGTTTTTTTTTTTACTTCTGCAAATATATCTACATTGTTGGAACTGACATCATGTGTCTTCTGTGCCACGTTGTGCTTCTGTGCCACGGGGGGGTTGGGTGGCAGGGGCATCCTAGTTCCTGATGTTAGTTTTAGTTTTCCCTGTAGGCTAGAACTTCCATGAATTAATTAAACAAGTATATGTAGGTGTAGTCCTAAATATAGGTAGCCTGTTTCCATGGTTGAGGAAAGTTGGGACAGACAAAAACAAATGTGGTGTGTGTGTGTGTGTGTGTTGTTCCTCTCTCCTCCTCTTTGACTCTGATCTCCATGTTCCGCGTCTCCAGCGTCCCTGGCGGCGTGTCAGGAGCGGGAGGGCGAGGAGCTCATCTCCAGGCGGGTCCACGAGGAGGAGCTGCAGCGCATGAGGCTGGAGCTGCAGCAGTCCCGAGACTTCATCCAGGCCCAGCAGCAGCTCTGGCAGGTCAGATACACACCAACACTCCACTCCACACACACCAGCACATGTATCACTCAAGTCAGGACAGTGCCCTTTTAGGGAGACCATGGGAGACCTTCCCAAAAGAGTTGTTTAGATTAGTCGTTAATAGAAATGGAGAAGGTCCCTATTCTGTGAGAATGGGAAGTTTCTTCAGCTGCATTTCACTGGATTTGGATTTAAACTGTAATTGTACCCAGATAAACCATGTAGTTCAATTTAAGGGAAATATAAGGATGATTTTTCCCTAGAATGGTTTTATATTAATACATTAATATTACGGTCATGGAAAATCCATG